>NC_056736.1:363205935-363500935 GCF_019279795.1 Protopterus annectens
TGGACAGTTGGCTGAGGACCTACCCTACAACTGTACCAGTTGGGAGTCTTACTGGGGATCTAGAGGGAGACAGATATAGAGACATCCAAACCCTAGGCTGAGTGTGTTCCCCGTTTGCTCTTAAGAGAAACTGTACTTGATGCAGAGATGTCTGCATCTGGAAATACTTTGTGCATCCATTTGTATTCCAAGTGCACGTCTCTCTCCAGTGTCAGTGGTGAGGATTCAGGCTCCTCGATTACAGGCCCAGGGTGGAGATGACACATATTGGTGCCTATCACTTATTGGTAGCAGTGGTGGGTGTCTCAAAAAAATCCACCCTCCATGGCTGCAGCTACTCTGGCTCACAAATGCACTGCTCACTTTCGCTAATTTTCTGCAGTGGATTTACCTGGAGTTAATAATTTTACTGAATTTTTGAATGTGCAAAGGTGTTATGGTCATTCTGCTCTGCTGAATTTTCTGGAATCTGACTTGCTTATAGAATGGTTTGCAGGGCTGATGTCTGCAGGCCCAGTAGGGCCTGAATAACTAAATGAACTAGGAATACTGCTGAAGATTCATCCAGACTGCTGTAGCTGTTTTGTCTCTCAAACAACAAAAATCGAAGTAGAAAGCAAAGGAGATGTGACAGACCTAGGAAAAGGGGCAACAGAGCTGGTATAAGAGTCAGATGAAGAAAAGCTTCACTTAGGCCTGCAATTCCTTCTATGTTGCTGGCTAACGTAAGCTCTCTGGAAAACAAAATGGACTTTATCAGGCTGGACATTAACACAAACAGTAAGGTAAGAAACAGCTGTATTATTATATTCACTGAGATTTGGCTAAATTCAAATATCAATGACCAAGCTGTTGGAATATACAAATTCTCCTTATTCAGAGCAGACAGGTTACAGGCACTCAGTGGCAAAACAAAAGGTGGGGGAGTCTGCATATACATCAACAACAGCTAGTGTGAAAATAATGATGTCATTACTATCTATTGCTCAGCTGTCATTGAATACCTTACAATTAAACGTCATCCATTCTACTTGCCCAGGGAGTTTTCAATAAGAACCCAGAGTGTGTCAACATTTTAGCTGGGGATTTCAATCAGGCCAAACTGAAAAGTGTGCTACAAAACTACCAACAGTATGTAAACTTCTCTACAAGAGGTGAAAACACACTTGATCAAGTGTACTCAAATATCAATCAGGCATTCAAGGCAGTTCCCCCACCTCCATCTTAGAAGTGCAGGTCACATTTCTATCCTGCTTAACTTCACCTATAAACCAATGCTAGTAAGAGGAAAACCTTTCCGGAAGCAAATAAGGATCTGGCCTGAAAGTGCTGTCTTGGCTCTGCAGTACTGCTTTGAATGCACTGACTGGAATCTATTTAAAGAGACTGCCACCACAAATCAATGTATTAATTTGGATGAGAACACTGAAACAGTTGTGGGATACATCATAAAATGTATTGAGGATGTCACTATCCTGATGTATGTAACCATCAGAGCCAACCAAAAACCCTGGCTCACCAGTAAGGTATACGAATTACTGAGAGCACATAATGTTGCCTTTAAGGCTGGAGACAGACAGGCTTTGAAAAAGACCAGGGCTAACTTGAACAAAGGTGTGAGAGTAGCAAAATGGGCCTATAGTCTAAAAATACAGAGACACCTCTCTGACCAGAAAGATCCCAGGCAGCTGTGGAGAGGGACCCAAAACATTACAGACTATAAGACACCATCCACGTGATGTGATGATAACCCAGACTTTTTAAGCAAGCTAAACATCTACTTCAGCAGATTCAAGGAATTGAAAAGAAAATCACCAGAGGGACTACCCACAAATGATAATGCCACATCACTATGCCTCAATCTGGAATAAGTATGCATGAACTTATGTAGGGTTCATCTGGTCAAAGCAGCTGGTCTGGATAGGATCCCGGGGAAGCTACTTAAAAACTGTGTTGATCAGCTGGCACCAGTCTTCAGACATTTTCAATATAGCTCTCAGCCAGGAAAAAGTACCCAAATGCTTTAAGACCACCAGCATCATCTCTCTGCCCAAAAAATCATCTCCAGCATCATTAAGTGATTACCAGCCAGTTGCACTTACCTCAGTAGTGATGAAGTGTTTCATAAAAATGGTCAAGGATCATGCTACATTTGATCCTTTACAATTTGCATACAGGCCAAATTGTTCTACTGCAGATGCCATAGCCTTAACACTTCATCATACCTTGGACCACCCGGAAAATAAGGACTGTTATGTACACATGCTGTTCATAGACTTCAGCTCTGCCTTCAATACAGTAATTCTACAACTGCTGTCTAAGCTGAGTAAACCGGGCATCAAAAACACAATATGCAACTGGATCCTCAACTTCCTAACTGAAAGGCCATAAATAGTTCAAACTGGAAAGCATCACCCTAAACACTGGGGTCCCACAAGGTTGCGTACTCAGTCCACTTCTTTTCACAGTTTTAACACATGACTGCACAGCTATGCATCAGTCAAATAGAATAATCAAATTTGCAGATGAAACCACAGTAATTGGCTTATCAAGAAGGAAGATGAGGGGTTCTACAGGGAAGAAGTGAACCAACTCGTTCATTTGTGCACTGACAACAACTTAGTACTAAATATTGGGAAAACCAAGAAAATCATCATCAATTTTAGTAAGAAGAAAAAGCCACACACCCCTATCATCATCAATAGTGCCGCAGTGGAGAGAGTAAATAGCATCAAATTCCTAGGGGTACATATCTTGCAAGATCTAAGTTGGGGCAAACACTTCCTACCTTATAAAGAGAGCCCAACAACATCTCCACCTCCTTAGGAGACTTTGTAGAGCTAACCTCTGCCCACAGGTCCTACTCACCTTCTACAGAGCCACAACTGAGTCTGTACTGACAAATGACATCATTGTCTGGTATGGAAATTGCTCTCAAGCTGATAGGAAGGCACTGGATAAGATCATTAAACAGGCCACAGAAACATTGGCTCCAACCTTCAATCCCTACAGGACATATATTCAAACGATGCTATGGTAGAGTCCAAAAACTACTGAGGGATACACACCATCCGGCTCATGGACTGTTCAAACTCCTGCCAACAAGGAAGTGCTGTAGAAGCATTAGATGCAGGACATCCAGATTCCATAATAGCTTCTTCCCACATGCTATCAGACTGTTGAATAACAAATCCATAGCCAAATGTGCTAAATGGGTAAAACATTTGTGTGCAATATGTCATTGTTGTTTACATAAACTCTCTGAATGAATCATGTGTGGGTATATCATTTATGGCTATAGCCTTTGTTCTATCTTCATTAATTTTATATCCCAAAACTACTTGAAACTGTCTCAAAATGTTCCACAACACTGAAATGTCCTTTTCTGGATTCATCAGGTAGACAATAATATTGTATGCAAATAAAGCCAGTTTTTATTGATTACCATACCAATTATATCCTTGAATTTCTGAGTCCCTTTTTTCCTTTGCCAATAGCTCTAAATATAAAATAAATAACAAAGGGGAAATAGGATACCCCTGTCTGTTTCCTCTTTTCAGGCACAACTTATCAGAGAAGAGCCATCCCACTTTTATTCTTGCCTCTGATCCCTCATATATCCTCCAAATTAACCTTATTATTCTATCAGGGAATGCACACAAAAGTGCCTCAAGACTGGAAACACTTGAGGTGCTATTGTAAAAACAGATTTATTTCAACAGTCAACAAATTAAAATCACTGCATACAGACCACATAAACACAATTCTATGCACCAGCGTTTTCGTCTCTCACATAAAGAATTGTGTTTATGTGGTCTGTATGCAGTGATTTTAATTCATTGACTGTTGAAATAAATCTGATTTTACAATAGCCCCTTGTGTGCTTCCAGTCTTGATGCACTTTTTGTGTGGATTCCAGTCTTCGTTGGTGCCTTTCTTCACTTTTATTGGGTCTATCAAGGAATGCAAATGCTTCCATTGCCCTACTTGTAAAATCCCAGCTTACTCTGTTGAATGCTTTCTGTGCATCAAGAGCCACCAGCAGTGGTATTTGCTTCCATCTGGATCATAATTGTTCTATTAATGTCATCAAATGTTTGCCTCCCCTCCACAAAACCACATTGACCCATATCTATCAATTTTGGCAATACATTTGCCATTCTTTTAGCCAATATAGTCATAAACAGCTTGTAATTAGGGTTTAAAATTGAAATGGGTCTATATGAAGCTAGGTCTAATGGGTCTTTACTGTCTTTAGGTATTACAGTCACCACAGCATTCTTCAAAGATAATGGTGCTTCATCTCCATTTAAAATACTGTTAATCAAAACCTTCCAGATCTTTAGTACTTTCTTCTCTTCTAACTTCCAAACTTCCACAAAAATACAATTTGTTGCTGGAGACTGATTATATACCATTGGTTTTATCTCATCCCCTCCCATCTTAACTGTTAATTGTTGAACCTCATCTACCTCTAATTTAAGTCTTCCACAAATGCATCCATTTGTGCTCTTTCTTGATTTCTGTATTTCTCTGCTTTATACAAATTTTCATAACATTTCCGAAATATCTCTAAAATATATCTGTATAGGATCTCTAGGTATTTTTCTTGATATAGACTCCCTGAGTTTGGCAACAACCCTTTCTACTTTCTGTTGCCCAAGTCATTATGCTAAAAGTTTCTGTAATCTGGAGTTATCAAAAACAGTTGCAAGCTTTCTAAACTCATGCATACTATACAGATACTCCCTTATTTTATTTTTAGCACTTTATATTTGTGCCTCTTCTTGTTCTGTGAGATTCCCCTTATTCTATAACACCTTAATCTTTGTCAGCTTCTCATAATAATTCCTATTATGTATTTGATTACTGGGAATGTCTGACTAGGTAGGAGCCCATTTTCAGTGGAGGCCTGGAGAGAAAAGCTCCAAAGTATTACAAAACATTTTAAGAATAATAATTTTTTAGTCTTCAAAAATAATACAAAAACAACTACAGCTTAAATAATTATAATTAATTAGACATAATATAAAAACATTGGTCAAGAATAGATACAAGTTATATGACAATGATTTAATAGCTAGAGAAATTCTAGCTAGTTTATAGAGAACTTAAAGGTAATTTAGTACAACACAAAGAGGAATTGCAATACAAAGTGAAAGAAGAGCAGACGTATGATATACTTAGAGAGAAAGCCAGGAGAGAGAAATTGATAGAAGTAAGGAAGTGAGTGAAGAAGGGAGAGTAAGGAGATGTATGTTATGACTAGGTATTTGTCCACATTTAGGGCTATAGTTTATCAGGCTGTTGAGCAAGAACAGAGCCATCTTTTGGCTAAGAAGTCTTTCAGATTGGTTTTGAAGGATAAGCTGTAGGGTGTTGACCTGATGGATAAGGATAAGGAGTTCCAAGCCTTAGTAGCATGGTCCGAGTACGGACAATGTCCAGCAGATTTGATAGATTGGTATTCAGACATGAGTTTGTGGTCATTAGATTGTAATGACTGACTAGGAACATAGTTGTGTAGAATGAATTTTGGGTAATTTTAGAGGTGGTAAGAAGCTATATATATATATTAGCAGATAGGGTACTTCTACCCAATTTAGTTTCTTTAGTGCTATACAGTGGTGTGTTCTGAAATGGGAATTTGCTACAAATTGAGCAACTTTGTTATAGCATTGTTCAGGTTTTGATTTTTGTGATGCCTGAAGGTTAGTAAGGATGGGAGCACCATAAAGAATTGTGGGGAAGAGATAAGTAATGGCAAGTGTAACTTTAGTTGCATCAGTGAGAACAATTTTGGCTCTATAAAGCATCCCTAGTTTTTGATGTGTTTTTCTTATGCAATTTTACATATGCAGGTGAAATTTAAGATTATCATCTACTATCGTCCCTAATAATTTCCTATGAGAAGTGACTTCAATGGTTATATTATCAAGAGGAAGACTTTAAATATTGTTTTTCTTTTCCATGGGAGAGAGATTTGGTGAAAGATGGTAGCAGTTTTTTTCTTTTCTTTTCATTTCTTTTCTTTTCTTTTCAGTGTTGAGCATGAGTTGTGAGTTACAAAGCCATGTTTTAGTTGCTGTTAAAGCTTCCTGAGTAATTTTTTAGAGATGTGCCATGTTGTCAGATGTGCAGATGAGTGTGGAGTCATTTGTGTACTGTATTAGGGAGGCCTGTTGTGTGGATGAGTGGAGGGTGTTGGAGAAAATTTTAAAAAGGAAGGGACCAAGTATAGAGCCTTGTGGTACACGAGTGGTGACTGGGAGATATGGAGAGAGGGTAGAATGCAGCTTTACTGACTGATATCTATTATATAGGTAGCTTTTAACCATAGAAGGGTGGGTTGAGAGAGACCTAATGAGGGCATTTAAAGTAGAAGTTTGCTGTGACAAACCATGTTAAAGGCTTTAGACAAGTCTAGAAATAAGGAGGAGACTAGTTTGCCTTTATCTCTAGCTTTATTGACAGTATCTATATAAGCTAGAATTGCAGTGATGGGAATGACAAAAGCCATGTTGTGTGGGGGATAGGAGTTCTTTCTGCAGGAGATAGCTTAATAATTGCTTTTGAATACGTTTTTCAAGTATTTTGGAGAGGGGGGATAAGATTGCTACAGGTCTAAGTTAGTAATGTCTGTTGAATTTACATCTTTGTGCAGAGGGATAATGTGTAACTTTTCTAGAGCCAGCGAATGTGGGATTCCTGAACTGACCTATTTCTAAGGATTGGGACAGGATAGGAAATTATATCAGCTGCTATTTTAAGGGATTCACTTGGAAGTTATCAGCTGAAGTAGAGTATGGTTTGAGTTTAAGAGTAGTTTTATATAGGATGTGGCACAGGTTTGAAGGTGAAAGTGGATGTGGTAGTACTTGGCTGCTGGAAAGGGTTAGGATTAGATGTTGGGGAATCCTTGGTTAAAGAAGCTATGCTATCTATGAAATAAGAATTGAACCGTATTGCAGTTACAAGTGATGAGTTATTTGGAGAAAGGTTAGGGGTGAATTTAGGATCTGGATGCAAGATTTCTTTAATGGGTATCCAGAATTTTTTAGGACTGTGTTTACCGCTATTCTGAAAGTTTTTATAGTATCATTTTTTTTTGTCTTCGTTAATTTACTTTTTAGTACAATTGTAAAACATTCTGAAGTTTTCAAGATATTGTGGTGTTTTACATTGTTGCCATTTTTCCATGTTTTTTCTCTACATTGCATTAGCACACTACTCTTTTGGGATAGCCAACGTGCATTATTTGTTTTTAGTCTCTTCCTTCTAGGAGGTGCAAGGATATTTAGAATATTCAGGAAAGTTATATATTGAATTCATTTACAGAATCATCTAAGGGGAGGATTTTTAGGAAGTTGCAATTAATAAATGATAGGTCAGTAATGAGCAGTTCTGGGTTAAACTTGGAAAGGTTGCATGTTATTTTATAAACATACTGTTTAAGTGAATATGTGAGATGTCTGCTTGTATAGATTGGGAGATGATCACAGGGACACAAGACATTGTACCTAAGGTGGTGTATTTGCTAGGGTCTAATACTAGGATCCAGTCTAATAGGGAATTTGATGTTTTGCCATAAAGTCTGGGGCTACTAATTAGTTGTGTGAAACCAAATAAGTTCACACTAGAAGGGGAGTTAGAGTTTAGGTCTAACCAATAACTTATTCACCGTATCTCTTTTCCTTTTATTTCTACCATATTTTTAAAACTCTATTTTCATTTTATCCCACTCACTAGCTGTAACTTCTGAAGAAATTTCTATCTTCCCTAAATAAATCTTGAATAATTTCCTCTACCCATTCCTTAAATTCCTCTCATTTTAACAGATAGGTGGGAAAGCACCAGTGTTTCATGTTTACTTCATTACCCTGCATTTTTGTGTTACTTTTTATTGGTGCATGCTCTGAAATAGTTATTGGATATATGTCGAAGCTTTCAATTAAATGGACACATTCCTGTGAAATATAATTTCAGTCTAGTCTAGCCCAGTTATTGTATCTTGGGAAATAATATGTACATTTTCTCTGTGTTTCTCCTACTGAGCTCCCATCTTACATACCAAATATTTCATAAATTTCTTCAGAAATGTATCCTCTTTTGTTATATTTCCCCTTCTAGGTCGCCCAGATACATCCTCACTGCTGCAAATCAACTTTTATTCCCACATATAAGTAATATTACTTGCTGAAAGCTGGATATTTCTTGTAAAAATTTCTTAAGCTCCTAATAGCAGTTTTTGATGGAATATAAATGCATGACAGCTTAATCTTCCTCACTTGACAGTAGCCCCTTACTACCCCAAACCCATCATTATTATCTTTTTCCCCACTTCTATCACTATTGGAGCTTCTCCAGCAATTAGTATTTTTACTCCCCTTTTCCTTTCTCCCTAATATTCTGGAGGATATCCATCCTGAAATAATTTCTTTATCAAATTCACATGCTCATTTCTTTCCAAATGTGTCTCCTGCAGCATTGCTACTTGCAGTCTGCTTTTTTAATATAATATAATAGTCTTACCTGTTTGTCTATACTTGTAAGGCCACTTATGTTCCAAAATAATATGGATGCAGTAGCCATTATGTTAAGAAGTTACCGTTCCCGGCTATTATACATCTTTTTTTTTCAAATAATTTTTTTATTTTCCAAATAATATAATGTTTAACAATACAATCATCAATAAACAAGTATTATAAACCTTTATATACACTATGTACAACTGACCTGAACAAAGGAGGGGGAAAAAATTAATAAAATATATGAAATTAGTAACAAAAATTTATAATATTCAATTAAAGTATAAAGTTACACATTAATTATTTAGGATTCATACATGACATCTTTTTTGAATGCGTATTTTCAATGTTTGTGTTACATACACACACTATTGTTTGGCTGGTTGATCTTTTATACAGCTGTTTCTTGTCATCTCCATTTGAACCTATGTCACATTTTTCAAGACTTTTAGTTGTAATGAAAACCCTCAAACAAAAACTAAATACTTTTTCAGAACACCTCCATAACCTGTTAACTTAGAACAAATACACAAAAACTATGTACATTTTCAAAAAATTAACTTTAACCCCCTGATAGGAACAATTGTCCTAAATCGACAACTGACCCACAGGTATTATCTTACTTAAAATTAAGTCATTTGTTCTTCTTTATCAAAAAGAAGTTGAAATAGCTTCTGGGAAGTTGGCTTTGCCAGTGTCTGCACTTTGGAGTTATTAACCTATGCGAGGAGAATAGCAACATTTGTCACAGGCCAGTGTACAGTTAGTGTGTGTGAAATGCAAATATTCAGCGTCAGTTATTAATACACTAATGTTTCACCTGGTTGTGATTTAGGTTACTGTACTGTCATAAAGGTATTACTAATGTGTTTAACAAGGCTCACTTCAGGGCTAAATGTCATGTGCAACATAATGGTATACTGCATTCACATATGTACTTTGATATACTTTTGTATTTCAACTTAAATGATGTGGCAGTTGCAGCAGGGATGACACACTTTATATAACTGATTACACTCCCACAAATGCATCATACTCCATTAATTATAACCTGACAGTTGATACATTGTAGCTGATGTCATTATACAATAATGCTGGCATGTAGGTTTGTTTGGCCTAAGTTATGTCTGGGCTACCTACCCATTTGTGTTATACACATACATACATCCTATGCATAGTGATATACTGACATTTCTACACACACAACAAAGTTGTCAAGGGACTGGGTACACATGAGTTTTACCTTGATTTATGTGCATGTTAGTATATGTCACATGACCATTCCATTCAATTTGCAAGTACATATATGTCACATCTGCTATAGTTAGGCAACTGTAAATATGGCTACCAGAACAGTATTCTGTAAATATGCTGGTCAAAGTGATAGTTCCTTTTATGTGTCATGTCCTTCTGGATTGCAGTACATACATACACAGCATGTATGGACAGTCATGCTTTCTGCCATTTACAACATGCAAGTTGCAGCCACAAATGCTTTTTTCAGGAATTATTACTAAAGTTTATTGCAATGAGTTTACAGGTGCTCAAGAGTCTTTGTTATGGGTGTGTACACTGCCATTAATATTTCAATATTGTTTCCTTCATACACATAAGGCAATGAAAGGGTTATAATTCTTTAACTCATATGCTTATTCTAACATCAGTCACTTGGCTGCAAATTATTTCCTTTGATTACTTGCACAGGATGCATCACAAAGGCAGAGTAGGTCCATATATTTGCAACACAGGTGAGCTAGGTATTCTCTATGTACTCCTGTGAGTACAAATTTTTCTGACCATGTCTATGAAAATGTATAACGGAAACAGTACAGAATTTATTATAACTGTCTAAACTATTGTATATTGTACATCCCTATACAACACATGCTTTGCTAATACAATTTTAATTTTAAAATAGCCTTTTTTATGGTTGCAAGTGCCAACAACTGACACTGCAAAGTCCCTTTCTGAAGTGAACAGGGCCACACTTTCAGCGCTGAGTACAGTTTTTTAAATGATAGGTAGGTTGAGGGCCAACAGCATAATGTTTATTACAACATATAACTTTCTGGATACACTACTGATGATGAAATTAATATACTTATATATAAAAATACAGTACTTTTCCATTAACGGGGCAGCAGTCAAAATGCGTGGTTCATGTCAAGTCAGTGCCGCTTATTTTGTTTGGGTTTTAAGCCTGTCATCATCCTCAGACTATTACTGATTTGCTCACATCTCACTAATGCTTTTTTATTGATCTGTCCTGGTTTTCATTCTTCCTTTCTTCTCAGAGTACTACTGATTTTTCCTTGCAGAACAGGCCTGCCTCTTTTATTGCTGTATTCTGCTTTTCAGTTTGGCTTCGTTGTCGGAGTGTTGTTAATTTCCTCCCAAGTCAGTGGTGCTTACACAGGTAGTTGTACAAAGACACCCTGTTACTTCCTAAATAGGGTGTACATCCCACACGGTTTATTGGGAGAAAATACGGAAGTCCTCCTCTTTCAGAACATCTACAGGTTGCTGAGGGTCAGTGTGTTAACATTTTTAAAGTTTTCAGGCATATGTGTCAATGTGCACACAGTGACAGTGGCAGCAAAGGACTTTCATAAACAGGAAGATGTGCTGAAAATGGAAACTGAAAATGGACACAGACCGTTAAGGGTGCATCAGACAAAATGTGTGCTTGATGTCAACTGAGACCAGCTGTTTTTTTTTTTTTTTCTTGGTTTGGTTTTTAAGGGTCAGTCTGCTGCCATTTTCCACAGTGTGAGGCATATTTGTGAAAGTAAACACACAGACAATATTGACAAACTCCTTTTTAAAAAAGGAACATGTGTTGAAAATGTGAAATGAGAATGGTGAGAAAGCCATTCGGAACTAGGCACATGTGCTCCAAATGTGAACATGTAATTACGGCTGCTGCCCCGTTAACGGAAAAGTACCAAAAATACAAGTTACTCATTAAGCATCCTCTGTCTCTTAATTATGTACTTCAGGTTGCTATTGCCCTGTATTGTGCCTGAGTTGTCTGCACATGCTCACGTAATGGAGCTGAGTGTATTTATTACCTGTTGCTTACACGGTGTAGTTGAGCCTCTCTGCACCTCGATGTGGCTGCTAGCAGATGTTCTGGACATGAGCAGGTGCTGTTTAACATGTAAGGTTGCTTAACGTCTTGCAAATTCGATGAACACCGCCGCTCATTATGCTAACAGGAATGAAATGTGCAGGCTTAGTGGGGCGTGTCCATGCATGTTAATGAATCCCCAGAACTGTTATCTAGTTGTGCAGGTAGCAGACACTTTTAATATTTTAGCAACAAAATGAAGTACTGAGAAGAACTTTGCTACTGATCAATTATGCCCTTTTGAAAAAATAAAATAGGGAACTTTATGACATGTTTTAAATACCCTGTTTTTAATTAACAGAAAGCAATTTTCATTCAAGACAGGCTTACTGAATCCCATAGGTTTAGTGAAGTTTTTCTTACAAATCAGTATTTTTAAATCTTTGCCTAACTTCATTTCTGTAATGTCTGTTTCTGCTAATTATTATCTTATATATGCTCTCACACACCATCTCAGTCGGCTGAGGGCAAAGTGCAGATGGGATTGACTGTAGCTCTGAATACACTCTGACATGCTGATACTAGTGAGAAAGGCTCATGACATCTGTATATGGGGAGGAGGGCATTCCGAGTGTACAGTCGATGAACAGCATATAAAAATAAGTAAACATAGCCACCTAAAAGCATCTCCCCTTTGCCTTACAAGTAGAAACTGTAAGCAAACAATTGCCTCTATATGAAAGAATTGTTTTTCCGAATTAAAAGAAAAACAGGGCAGTATGGAATAAATGCATAAACAGTCAGCTCTCTGCTAAAATTCAAAATACAGATGGAAATGAACCATTTTACTAATCACTAGACACCTTGATATGTGATATGGGCTAGAGTACCTCTTTTCAAAATAGAGAAGAATCTGATAAATTTGATACCAGCTATGAAGACATCTGTCTGGTGTTTAAACTTGAAATAGTAATCATACAGTTTTCAGCATGAACTAGAGCACAAAAATCTGCATAGGACTTTGGGTCAACGCTTTATTTGAAATATGTTAACTTGGGTAAATCAGTGATAGCAAAGGACCGATTTCAAGTATTTCTCAGGTGCAAAGTTCAAAATGAGAAGAAAGGTAAGTTATACATGGAGTATAGCAAAATAAAAATCAATCAAGGAATCGAGGATAAGTTACATATGATGTGCAAAATTTAAGCAAAGGAAGTACATTAAATTATGTACTGTGTAGAAAACAATGGGGAACTAGAGGGCCATTTACACAAAATTATATTCAGTGAAGAATATAAACAGTCAGTTTGGCCAGTTGTACTGAACAATGCATTTACAAGTTACAATGCATTTCACAGTATCACATAAACAAGGGTATAAGCCACTTAATAAGGATAAGGAGGGGAGTTCAGAAGAATGTCCAGTTTGATAACTCCAGTGTGACTGAAATAATGGCTGAGCTTTGTGCTCAGAAGTGATTTTTTTACTGCAATAGCATTTTAAGAGCGGGTAAGAGGGATCTGTAATACTGATCCCATGATGGAAAAAGTGTGGTCACTGTAATGTAGTTTGATGTGTGATATTCTAAGGGTGAAGGCCTCAGTGACATAGAAGAGTACACTGCATTCAGTACATCTCAAACAGAATATGAATTTGATAGAAATGGAAGGAGATAAGAAGGGAGTGTTTAAAAAAAAAAGAACAATTCTATCATGAGGCCTGCTTGATGTTGTACAGGGAGCCAGATGGCTTGGGCAAGGACTGAGCAATGATGTTTCCATCTGTAGCACCAGGTGATAAATCAGCCAGTTCTATGGTGTCTGAGGATTAGTTTAGCTGACTCAGCTATGAGGGAGACACCGCATTCAAACAGAAAGAGCATGATTCTTCTATCAGTAGCTACACAGCCTTCTGGGGTTTGGAAAAGAGAGATTTTCCAGGTCCAGTAGATAAGCTTGTAAATTTTTGCCTTTGTTTGTTTAACATTGTGTCTGAATGGAGGTGAATGGTCTAGCCAGATATTTAAAGAGTGGGGTGGTGTCAATGGTAGTTTGGGGGGGGCATGTTTGATATGTCAGTTAAGGGGGATGGATTCTTGTTTTTGGTTAGTCTCAAAGAATACATCTTTAGCCTTTGAAGGCTGATTAGGAATTTGTTTTCTTTCTAAGAGCCAGGCTTGCTTAGAAGGAAGTACTTTCAGAGTACAGTCCAAATTACCTTTTGTAGACACTTCAACAAGTTTGTTTACAGAAGCATAGAAAATTACTTGAAATAGGTAATATTTGTTTCTGTGATGCAGGTCAATGTTATTCAGATAGCAGTTGAAAAGTACTGTGAATTACTGTCCACTATGTTACTGCAAGAGTTAAGTTTAAAGTGAGCCATAATGCTTTGCCTGTGGTAAATGCAGTGGTCTCTAAAAAGAGTTCTTGACTATCAGCTGATTTACAGTAAACAATATTTTGGAGATCCTTGCAATAGGAGAAGTGTTCATATTTTTTGATCTGATTCATTGTGGACTGCTCTAGCAATAAACCTGAAATTCACACGTTATCAGAGACAATAGCTTCTTGTGATATTATGGCCATCCAGTTCATACATCCTAATATATTTCTATCTTTCCCCACATGTATTATTAATTTATCTTTTTTTACCAGGTTACCGCACTGATCAACACTGACCATTTTCTGAAGCGGCCTGGGTGAATACATCACAGTGAAAATAAAAATGCAGCATATAACAGAGAAATTTAATTAAAGTAAAACATTTTGTAGAACATGCAGTATTGAAACACATGAAATTAGGCATGATTATTTATTTATTTATTTATTTATTTAAATTTGTTGACCGGGAGTGTCCGACTGGACGTAGGTCCATTTTCAGCGGAGGCCTGGGGAGAAAAGCTCCACAGTAAAATAAACAGACAGTAGTTACATTGGATTACATAGCGATTAACAATTTAACATAGCAATTGCTTACAACATATTTACAGATGAAGAACATAGTACATCAGTAGACAACTAGAATCTTATCTGTGAAGTACATAACAGACATTAACAAATGTTACAATGAGAAGTTCCTGCTGTATAATAAGTACTAGGCTTATGAGCATCTGAGCTTGCTATAATCAAGGTAGTTAGTGGAGTGGAAAGAAAGGTAGTGGTTGGATGGGGTGGATGATATTAGAGTGGGAGTTGCAAGGGCATAGCCAGCATGTTTTTAGATGTGCTTTTAGTAAAGTTTTGAAGTGGGTGCATGATGGTACGGAGGTAATTGTGGGTGGGAGCGAGTTCCATAATTTGGCTATGGCGCAAGAGAATAGTGCTTCACCAGCAGAGTTATTGGCTTTAGTGATCTGCAAGTGATTTTTGTTGCTGGATCTTAGTGGTCTGGTGGTGCAATAGGGTTGGAGTAGATTCTGGAGGGATGGGACATTTAGTGGATGGTTTACTAGTTTGTGGGCGAGTGAGAGTTGATACCACTGAAGGAGGTGAGGGAGTTCAAGCCAGCCCAGTTCAGCAAGTGAGAGACAGTGGTGACTATGGTAGGATGCCCCTGTGGCGAATTTGGCGATTTTGTTGGTGCAGGTCTCTAGCTTGTTTAGATCACAGTGTCTTAGGTTGGTATATATTGGAGATGAATAAAGTAGGGTGGAGATAAGGTGGGAATTTGCTACTGAAATCTTTGCTGCTTTGGTGAGAAATTGCTTATTTCTGTATAACGCTCCTAGTTTTTGTGGACTTTTTTATGGTCATGGATATGTGAATGTCAAATTTTAGTTTATTGTCTATTTCCACTCCTAGTAATTTGGTGTATTCAGTTGGGTATATAGTGGTGTTGTCTTTTGCTGTGATGTTAAAGTGAGAGTTGTTTTGAGTATGTTTGGTGGGTTGGAAGATGAGTAGTTTAGTTTTGTTTGGGTTGAGTATTAATTGGGCATCGGATAACCATGTTTCCACAGAGGAAAAGGCTTCCTGTGTGACTTTTTGCAGTTTGGGTAGGGACTGGGCTGAGCAGGTGATGGTCGAGTCATCTGCGTATTGTATGAGTGTGCCATGTTTGGTGGCAGAGGCTAGATTATTGGTGTAAACAGAGAAGAGTAGGGGTCCAAGGATGGATCCTTGGGGAACCCCTATGGAGACAGGTAGTTGGGGAGATATGTCATTCTGCCATACAATGGATTGTTGGCGGTCAGACAGGTAACTCTGAAACCAGTTGGTGACTGATTGTGAGAAGTATAGGTTATTGAGGACAGAGATAAGTTGTTTGTGTGGGACCATGTCAAATGCTTTAGATAGGTCTAGGAAAGTAACAGAGGAGAGATAGCCATTATTTTTATGCTGAAGGATAGTGTTAGTAAAGGAGAGTAAGGCAGTGGTGGTGCTATGGTTTGGTCGGAAACCATGCTGTGTACTGGAAAGGAGGTTGTTAGTAAGGAGGTAGTCTGAGACCTGAGAGTGTATGCATCTCTCTAGTATTTTGGAGAGTGGAGAGAGAATAGCTATGGGGCAGTAATTGGTTAGTTCTGCGGAGGGTCCACCTTTGTGGAGGGGAATTATATGTGATACTTTCCACAGTGTGGGAACGTAACTTTCTGACAGAGATCGGTTAATCAAAATGGATACTGGGTAGACCAGAGCATCAGCTGCGATTTGTAGGTATTCACTTGGGAGGTTGTCTGCTGCTACTTTGGTGGGTTTAAGTTTAGTTAAGAGTTTATTTATGTTGGAGGTAGGTACAGGAGAAAAAGAGAAGGCAGTGGGGAGATTACTAGTTGAAGGTGTGGGTTGGAGGGGAGGGGGGGTGTGTTGTTTAGCTAGTGATAGTATGGTTTGGGTGAAGTGTGTGTTGAATGAGGTAGCAATATTTTCTGAGGTGTGAGGGATGTTAGGAGGAGGGGTACTGACTTTACCTGGGTGGAGGATGGAGTTTATAGAGGACCAGAATTGTTTGGGGCTGTGTTGTGAGGGGTCTAGGGCAGACTGGTAGTATTGGAATTTGTCCTGTTTTATTAGCTTTTTGACTCTATTGCATAGTTCTAGGAATTTCTGTCTAGCTGGGGGGATTTTGGTTTTGCGCCAGTGCTCCCAGGCTTTATCCCTGTTTTTCATTTCTGACTTAGTGGCTTTCTGTAGCCATGGGGAGGGTTGTGCTTTGGTTCTGGAAAATCTTATGGGGGCATGGTAATTAAGGATGTTCAGGAAGGTAGTATTAAAAAATTCAACTGCGTCATCTAGACTGAGGTACTTTAGAGGATGCCAGTTACATTCTTTGAGGGATGAGATGAATGTGAGTGGGTTAAAGTTTAGTTTTTTACGTATTTGATGGTAGATGACAGGTTTAGCTTGGTATAGGTATTTTTTGAGTAAGAATGTTGGGGAGTGATCACTGAGGCTATCTGATAAGCAGCCTGTTATATATGACTGGGGGCTCTTACTGACTAGTATCCAATCCAGGGTAGTGTGCTTGCTGGAGTTTTTATTTATCCTGGTTGGTGACAGGACTAGTTGGGTGAAGCCATGAAGGTGTACATGATGGGATGGATTGTTGCCAAAACAGGATTGCCAGTCAATATTGAAATCACCTAAGATGATAGTTTCTTGGGGGAGATGGTGGGTAGACCAGCTGAGGAGGTTTTCTAGTGGAGGGATGTTTTGGCCAGGTGGGAAGCAGCATCCAATTATGTTGATGGTTTTGTTCTGGTTAATTTTGAGGTTGGTATATATTATTTCTTCATTGCCTATTTGTGAAGCTGATGATTTTAAGATCTGGATGTTTAGATGCTGTTTAAATATTATAGCTACACCACCTCCTTTTTTGTTTAGCTGGTCTACTCTTAGTATGTCGTAACCTGTAGGGAGTATTTGCTCACTGGTAATGTGAGGTTTTAGCCAGGTTTCTGTCAGGATGACTATATCTGGGGAGTACAAGTCTATGGTGGCATGGAGTTCATGGACTTTGTTGGATATACTTCTAATATTTAGGCTTAGTAGAAGGAAGTCACTTGGCTTTCTATTGGCTGTAATATGGGAGAAGTTGTGGTTTCTAGTTTGATTATGAGGATTGGGGATGGAGATGGTAGGGCCAGGGTTGGGGTGGATGTCTACACTTAGGGCTAGTTTTGATATGCATGAGATTATTAGTTTTCTCTGTTTTTGAATGTGTTTGTTTATAAGGGAAACTTTATGATTGTGCTCTGTGGGTAATAGGTATGGTGGGAGGGTTACTATGTTAAGTTGTAGGGATGCTTTATGTTTGAGTAATATAGTTGGTAGAATATGTGGGGGGTGCATAGGGATGGTTCTTGAGTTGGTGGGAGGGGAGCTGAGTGAGGGTGAGACATGAGTGGTGGTGTGAGTAGTAGTACAGTGGTAGTGGTTGAGTGGGGGAATGATGGAGCTTTGGTAGGATGTAAGATATGCAAGGAGAGTGCATGCAGTGAGCATAGGAAAGGTATGCTTGTACATGTTAGTTGAGGAGGTGTGATAGTAGGAAGTGGGAAGATGGAGGAGGTAGTGTTGGGTTAGCGCTGTGGTTGGCTATTGGAAAGATGGGAGGGGTTTGAGTGCAATAAAGGTGGGACCACCGGGGGCGGGAGGAAATAGGGGGTAGGGTGGGGAGCAAAGCGGGTAGAGACCCTGTTAGTTGCTCATATGAGGGGCTGGAAACAATCACAAAGCAAAGACAAGTATGTGTTAAGAAACAATCACAATTGACTAAGGACTGCTCTGAAACTGTAAGTCATTTCTTAATTTCTCAGGTGGAAAAACAGGATAACCTTGTATCAGTAGGCTACTGTGGTCATAGTTTAAATTAACAAACGCACAGTATTGATCAGTTATGGATACTATTTGCTAACAGAATGGAAAAAGAGAAAGTGGAAGATGTGTGTGTGTGTTTGTGTGTGTGTGTGTGTGTGTGTGTGTGTGTGTGTGTGTGTGTGTGTGTGTGTGTGTGTGTGTGTGTGTGGTGGAGGGGCTGCTTACATGCCAAAGCAGAGTGCTCTCCAGGGGAAAATGAATATTGGCTCAAACAGGTAGACACATACTCAAAGTTAACTGTAGCTGTTTGCAGACAGTTCAGACCCAGACTGTGCTTTTCTTACAAGAATGTTAAAGGTGGTACTGCATTTGAATACTTAAGAGTGGTGTTAGGTTCAAAGTTAACTGCAGCTGTTTGCAGACAGTTCAGACCCGGACTGCGCTTTTCTTACAAGAATGTTAAAGGTGGTACCACAGTTGAATACTTAAGAGTGGTGTTAGGTTCAAAGTTAACTGTTAGCTGTTTGCAGACAGTTCAGACCTGGACTGTGCTTTTCTTACAAGAATGTTAAAGGTGGTACCGCAGTTGAATACTTAAGAGTGGTGTTAGGTTCAAAGTTAACTGTAGCTGTTTGCAGACAGTTCAGACCCAGACTGCGCTTTTCTTACAAGAATGTTAAAGGTGGTACCGCAGTTGAATACTTAAGAGTGGTGTTAGGTTCAAAGTTAACTGTTGTTTTTTGCAGACAGTTCAGACCCGGACTGCGCTTTTCTTACAAGAATGTTAAAGTTGGTACCGCAGTTGAATACTTAAGAGTGGTGTTAGGTTCAAAGTTAACTGTAGCTGTTTGCAGACAGTTCAGACTTGGACTGCGCTTTTCTTACAAGAATGTTAAAGGTGGTACCGCAGTTGAATACTTAAGAGTGGTGTTAGGTTCAAAGTTAACTGTAGCTGTTTGCAGACAATTCAGACCCGGACTGCGCTTTTCTTACAAGAATGTTAAAGGTGGTATCGCAGTTGAATACTTAAGAGTGGTGTTAGGCTCAATGTTAACTGGAGCTGTTTGCAGACAGTTCAGACTCGGACTGCGCTTTTCTTACAAGAATGTTAAAGGTGGTACCGCAGTTGAATACTTAAGAGTGGTGTTAGGTTCAAAGTTAACTGTAGCTGTTTGCAGACAGTTCAGACCCGGACTGCGCTTTTCTTACAAGAATGTTAAAGGTGGTACCGCAGTTGAATACTTAAGAGTGGTGTTAGGTTCAAAGTTAACTGCAGCTGTTTGTAGACAATTCAGACCCGGACTGCGCTTTTCTTACAAGAATGTTAAAGGTGGTACCGCAGTTGAATACTTAAGAGTGGTGTTAGGTTCAAAGTTAACTGCAGCTGTTTGCAGACAGTTCAGACCCGGACTGCACTTTTCTTACAAGAATGTTAAAGGTGGTACCGCAGTTGAATACTTAAGAGTGGTGTTAGGTTCAAAGTTAACTGTAGCTGTTTGCAGACAGTTCAGACCCGGACTGCGCTTTTCTTACAAGAATGTTAAAGGTGGTACCGCAGTTGAATACTTAAGAGTGGTGTTAGGTTGGAGAGACACTGAGCCTTCATGGGGCCTGTAGCAGAGTGGATTGTAGTTTTTGATTTTATTACATAAAAGCAGTATCTGTGGATATAATGTGGCCATGCTGGTGAAATAATTAAAAAGTTTTTTTTTTTATTTACTCTATGTACACAATATGCAATGTTTGTTCCTAGGCTAATAAATGAAGATTGGAAGTTGTGGGTAGAAATTAGAGTGAAAAAGAAAAAAAATAGGCATTTAACTGATGTGTCCCCTTTCGAAGTAGGAATATTGGGTTTCCTTAAGTAAGTAACATTTTACAGTACAGATATAGAACTGTATTTGTGGCTCTGCTGCTACAAAGAAACAAAAATACATTTTATATGAGTTATTCACCATGACATTGGACTTATGAATGGAGACACTGGTAGACAGAGAACAGACTTGCAGTTAAACACCAATGCTTAAATATGAAGTGCTCTGCAAAAGCTTCTGCTATGAGTTTATGTTTGGTGATGACTTCATTATTAATAGTTAGTGAGCTGGCCTACTTAGGCTTGCACCTTCCCACTATGTTATTTATCACTTTCCAGAATCCTTTAATAAATAGTTGGTGTAATTCAAAGGGGACCCAGTATGTGTCAGCCTGAAATTATATGGTAAATAAGACTTCCTGTTTTGCCAAGGATGGCTAACACCTAATAATATCAGGGCTTCGGCATACTGGCTGGCTATAGCCTTTGGTGCTCCGTATTGCTTTTTTAGGCAGAGTTTCGCTACTGCACATTCCTACATAGAAAACTCAAATTCAAATCTGGATACCACCAAGGTGGCACTAATCAACTCTACAAGTCTAAATAGAAAGATGTCGGAACCTGAGGCCCTCCATCAACTTGAACACATTCATATTCGTGTAGTTACTAAGACATGGCTTCACTGCAGTGACAGCACTCCTTCTGTAGCAGGGTTAGCATCTATCATGCCTTCATAACATTGGGAAACTGTGAGGAGTATCTATATTTGTTAGAAACACCATTACTTCACATCAAATTACCCACAACCCTAAGTTAGAGCTTGTGAAGATCCATATTACCCTTAAAAGATCCAGCTATTAACTCTTTGCTAAGGTCACCACCATTGTCACCCAGAAATCACATTAATTACCTCAGTACCATTGAGGCATTAAATATCAAACCAAATACAATCTTATTAGGGGCCTTCAAGTACGCTAGCACTGTATGGCGCACTTACACCTCTAAAGCTAATTACACTCAGCATAGACTTCATTAACACCAATGCATTACAGTAAATTGTAAAACTACACACTAGAGGCTCTAATATCCTTGACCATGTACTTTGCAACCTAGCCCCCTGCTTGCACCCCACCTTCCATCTCCTTATCCCTGGTCTGACCACAAATCAGTCATCTTTTCTATCAGGCCTAGTGGTACTTCCCCACCACCAAATGAGAGTATCTTTGGGGACTTTTCCAAGGCAAACCTACCTCAACTTGTAGAATACCAATGCGAAATTACCAACAATCCTTCAAATGGACCCAAACTGAGAGGGCCGCTGCATTCAACTCAGCCTTTTACCATCACCTGAACAGTTACATAGAAAGGTCGGTATCCATCTACCCTGTATGTAAATGTAAATTCAGGAATAAATCTTTCTGTTGGACTCTCATATTAATAAACTGTACAATAAAAGAAGGAAAATAATGAGAAGTTGCAAGAAATCCCTATTTCCCTACCACAGGACTACAATGAAACACACCAGCAAAGAACTTAAAAACACTATTAGACAAGGTTTAATCAGAAAATAATTTAATGTTGCTATAGATTCCATAGGAAACTATAAAATTGCCTTCAGTTATGTCAGAAAATTAAAGAATAATATTCAGCAGTGTAGTGAACTCATCCATAACATCATCCATTCTGACCTCAAGTATATAGCTAATATATTAACAGCTAGATTTAATGCTAGCTTTACCCCTCCTACCCACATTTTTGCCTCAATAGCGTTGAGAATTTAGTTTCCCTGTAATCACATTGGAACAAGTCTTAGAATCCCTATCCAAGGCTGAAAATAATACTTCCATGGGGCTGGAGAATATACAAGGCTGCATTCTCATCAGTGCCATGTATGATGATTTTAACTGTTCAGTTTCAGCCTATCTATAGCATTTGTTCCTGTTGCCTGGAGGATAGTCACTGTGCCTCCCCTTACATAAAGGTGATCCCTCTACAGACTCAGTAATTATAGACACACCAACCTCACCAGCTTTATATACAAAATCATGGAAAGTATCACAGCAGAACTCATTTATGCAGACGTAGGGCAACCTAACTGATCTAGAACCCAATAAGTTTAGTTTTATGAAGGGTAGGTCCTGTCACCTGAATTTAGTAAGTTTCTTTGAAAAGAGTACAAGACCTGCAGACAGTGATCTTTCTGCTCACACTGCTTATCTTGATCTGGCAAAGGCTTTTCACACTATCCCCTATTGTGGAATTATTGAAAAACTTAGGCAAGCTTAATGTAAACCTCTCCATTGTCTGCCTGATTGAAAATTGGCTATCCAACAGATCTCATGTGTGAACGTTGCTGGTTCCCTTCTTTGAATTTAAATTTGTAAATACTGTGGTGTCATAGAGATTAGTTCTGGGCCCTCTCCTGTTCGGCATTTATTTACCACATGGTTAAGCCAATATCCCATTAGTGTGGTTGTCTTAGTTTGCTGATGACTGCAAACTGGGCACCACTCATCCACTGATACAAAACAACTCCTGAAAGGGCTAGAATATGCACATACATGGTGCATAACAATGGTCTTAAACTAAATGAAAAAAGTAGAGTTTAGCAGAAAGGTTGACTCCACCTCATATGTTATAAATGGTACTCATATTCAGATAGATATGGTCATAAGAGACCTTGGTACTTAACTGGATAACATTCTCACATTCCATCATCATGTTTCCACCACAGAGAGGAAATCCTTATATCTGGCCTAGTTAATTTACAAAGGAATATTTTCAAGGTCCAAACAAGCCATCTTACCACTGTACCTAGAGTGGTAACTAATTCCATAGGCAATGAATACATTGAGTTAGGAACCTATCTTTCCACTATTCCTTATTTGTTGATGTAGGTTTAAGTACTTAGTGTGGATGTTTGTACAGTCACTTATCAGACCCATCAGTGAACATAATGCACCCTTTGGTATGAACAAATACAATCATATCTCTCAACTGGAAAAGCTCCAAAGATTTCTGACCAAGAAAATTAAAGGTCTTAAATCCTTCAACTACCCTGATAGAATAGTATAAATCTCTTTATACTAAGTAGACTACAGGTTCCTGCAAGGTGACCCGTGTGTCACATTTTGAGCCATGAAAGACTCAGCTCTATTTGACCTCCTATTTCTTCACAAAAGCAGTGACTGTACAAACATCCACACTAAGTACTTAAACCTACATCAACAAATAAGGCATATTGGAAAGTTAGGTTCCTAACTCAATGTATTCATTGCCTATGGAATTAGTTACCACTCTAGGTCAAGCCTATTATTACTTTAACTACCTTTGACTGGAGGGGTAGACAAAAATTTACACTATTGTTATCATGTACAGCCCTGCTCAATTTGGGAGGTGAGTTCTATTATGAGCTTGAAAAGGGTAGTACGGACTTTTAAGTTTGTCTGCTTAAAGGTGTATATGGCTAGGCATCTTGTGATCCCTATCATCACTTGCCAAGTGTGTTTCTATGTTCCTCTATGATTCTCAGAAGAGATTCTTGGTGCTATTTTAGGATATAGGCATTGGTGTTACTGATCAGTAATTTGCATTCTGTTCTGGGTAGAAAGTAATGCTTATAGTCAGCCTAATCCAATGTTTTTATATTTTTTCAAGCTGTTTATGAAAAGCAAAAGACCTACTTGAACTCAAATATAAACTAGGATACAGTTTACCACTAACTCTTGTTTATGCAAGAATAGCATCTGTCTTGTACAGGTAGCAATACATTAAGAAGATGATGTGACGATTTGGAGAGATGGGCAAAGGCTACCAGCCTAGTCAAATAGAATTTGATATATAATTCTGGCATTTGTAAATAAATGTAAATACAGGTTTGTGTTTTTAAATGAAAGAAAACACTGTAAAATGTGAACTTCAATGTGATTTATCAATAAAAGCAGACTGGCAACATATGTTCTACGAATGCCATTTGATTAAACCATATTGGGATAAAATAAATTATTTTCTGCAAATGGTATTCAATGATAAATTCCAGATTTCCAAATCTATTATTTTGTTTAATGCACCTGTACCCGACTGTGTGCCAAGAACAAAATATGTAATCTTATGGACTCTCCTAGCTATTGCAAGGAAGAACATTACATCAAACTGGAAATCCAAAGCTTCTCCAACTTTTAAGCAATTCATGAATATGGTGTCAGCAGTATCGCAATTGGAAATGAACACTATTAAAGGAAGAACTGAAAGAACTACATCATTTTACGTAGCATGGCAAAAAGTAACTGAAATACTGGAGAATAATGACTGCAGCAGATTATAATCAGGAAACAATTGTATAGAAAGTCAATTATATGTCAACAATAGACACCCTTGTAAATACTTTATTTTGGTTTTAATGTTTGATATCTGTTTAGAGGTTTTAGCCTACCTTTTTAAATAATTTGTAAATACTTCATTGTCATAAATAACCTGCATTCATGTTTTCTTGTTTTTGGAAATGAATAAAAATATTAAAAAAAAAAAAAAAAAAAAAAAGATTGTTGCAACATTGCCATCTGCTGTAAGGAAAACCAAGCCAAGTGTTTCAAATGTGTCTTTTTAAGTTGAAATTATCTTATGAATATCTTTAATGTTTTACAATTCAGCACCAGTGCGGCTGGATGAAGGTTTCATGCCCATTGTTTTAAGGCTAAAATTTATGACCAGAATTTAGATGTGGAAGGTACTTTATTGCTCTAGTTTCTGTTAGAATATGCATGTAAAATGTCTTCTATTGTTGTAAGTTTCTGTGCAGGTGTTAGATTGCTAAATGATGCAGTTTGTTTGCCTGTGAAAACCTAAATGTCAAAAATGATGCAATTTGTGGAGAGACCCAGCAAACATGTTTGTTAGTAATGTTTAAATATTACTTCTGACAAGAGACTAAAAGCATTTTGACTTTGGACATTCAACTTATCAGCACTCTGGCTTACGCTCACATGTAAGTTTTAGCACTGTGATTTCTTGTAGGAATAGTTAAAGCTAGTAAAGATTAATTAGGTATTTTTCTTTGAAATCAGACCTGTCCTACTATATTATTTTAAGTTCCTGTGTGATCTCTGAACTCTTAGATACCTCTGTGGTGTAGTAGTTTTGTCTTGTGTTTTAATTATTTATTATTAAATATTTCTAAAACCTTCTACCTGTGGCTGTTTGTGTAGAGATAAGCTCTAGAGTACATTGCATATTTATAGAGGTTATTGTAATAGGCCACTCTAAAGTAAGCCTTGACTGTTAGTCATACTACCATTGGATAATAATATTGCACAGTAATAATTGGACACCTTTTTAAGGGCCTTTTAGTAGCTGATATTATTAGTTGGGTGGTGGCAGTAATTACTGCCATATAGTCTGGGTAAAGGGGCACAGCTGGAGAATCTGTGTCAGCCTTTCCCAGGAGTGTCTGTGAAGTTGTATAAATACTAATCTCAAAGTGTGTGTGTGGTGTGTCAACTACTTGGGCAGGGACACGAAGCACTGGTTGGACAGAGAGGGTACTGGAGGTTTTAGCTTGCCCAGCTAGGCTGAGACCTGGACCCTATAACTGTGCCAGTGAGGAGTCTTATTGGGGACCTGGTGAGCACAGGAGCAACCAGCCCCAGACTGACTGTGATCTCTGTGTGCACTTAAGGGAAATTGTACTTTACTGTGTGTATTAGTTATCCTTTTCTCTTCTATGAGATGATCTCTCTGGTGTTAGTGGTGAGGATTGAGGCTCCTTGATTGCTGGGCTAGGGCACGGTCATCACAGATGATATAAAGCACTGTAGTCAGTTTACACCATAACACAAGATCAGTCACTACAGGCTAACTCATGCCGTAATTGTGAATCATTTTCCTAATGGAAGGGTTAGTAGGTGATAATCTTAACTTTGTAATGCTGTCTTCTGGCAGGAAAATGGACAAGACTGTGCAGTGGTCAGTGAAATTGGGACACTACACTGTATGTGAGGGGAATGTGAAGGGGTAATTAACCAAAAAAAAAAAAAATCATTCAAGAATAATGTGGTTTACTGAAACTGAATTAGACTGCATGACTTCTGCCACAAAGTGGGAGAAGTCATGCTCAGTATGTGTGGAATAAGGGAAAATGTTTGTCTTGATTCAAAGTGGATGCTCAAATCCTCAAATCTTAAGTGAGTGTGGAATTCTCTCCCTCTAAACCTAAAGCTCAATGACAACTTTTCCGCATTCAAAACACAATTGAAAATCCACCAAACAGATCACGGCTATAATCTTGCAATTTACCAGGATAATCTCAGCATCCCCCTCCCTTTACTTCAGAAGCATAGCTGGTTAAATCAGCACCTGAGAATGGTACTATGAATCAGCACCCCACCCCTTTAGCTCCTCAAGTGAACAAAAAAAAAAAAACACTTCACTGTAATAAGCTGATCGTAAATGAATGACTTATTATAGTTAGACCTATGCCCCTCCTCCCAAGCTCTTCCACTGAAACCAAAAAAAGAGGATGTTCCTTCTACTGGCACACCAACTAGGTGGCCAGATGCATGACACAACTATCCTCCCACCTGCACCAGCCATTCAGGTCCTGTTTATGTGCCCTGCCCCCAACCCTCCTTCAACACATATTTTTATTAAAAAAAGTTCTTCTTTTAAAGTGTAGCAGATTATTTGCTACAAATAACACAGATGCTACAGTTTATACCTTACCTGCATGGGTGTTTTATTAAAAAAAAAATCTTCATTTTAAATGGTAGCAAACTGCTTGCTACACATGTAGCAAACAGCAGCTACAGTTATATCATGTCTGCATGGAGTGCTACAGTGCTCAGGTTTCATTTAAAAAAAATAATTAAATGATTTGTCCTTTTTTTTTACTTTTAAACTGTAGCAAACTGCTTGTTACAATGTAGCAAATAGTTGCTACACTTTAGGCCACACATGGAGCACTACAGCATTCAGGTTTGACTGCAAATGCAATACCGGCTTTTAAAAGCCGGTACTGCATTAAAGACAGATTGGGATCTGCTGATCGTCCCCCCAATACTTTACACCTGGGGCAGTTGCCCCTCTCTCACCACCCTAGCTACGCTACTGCCTTACTTTCCCTTTCTGACTTATCACCTATCCTGGTGATGAATAAGCCCACTGGAATAATCAAAAGAATCTCGTGTGTAAATCAATTGTACATAACTAAAATCTTTTTGTAAACAGACAGCTGTTCCTATACTTACTAACTCTAATTCTAATGACGTTAACTATACTCTACCTTTCTAGCGCTCATTCTTACAACATAACTCGCATTCTTTAGAAACTGGTCTCACCTTCATATTCTGCTGTTCCCCTTCTGCATTTTCCATTTTTACTCAGTAGGTAAATATGATCAAAACCTACTGTGTGCACTTGTTTCATCTATTATTGGAACTTTGGAACTTTTCTCCCTGGGCCTCCAATGAAAAGGAGGTTCCATGCCCAGTCAGACTTTCCCTGTAAATAAATGCAAATAAATAAATTAATTAATTTTGTACATCTCAATTTTTCCCACATGACTGCATGTCTGTGTGTATATGGTTGTCATTCACTCTGATGAACTGGGTGAATATTGATAGAGTGAGTAACTGAAATACTGTCAAGTGTTCCACTCATCAAAATGTGAAGACTCCGGATGACTGAAATATTTCTTGGAGGCAGGTTGGGTCAGCATGGACTTGGGAAACCAATACTGCAACTTTCAGATAATCTGAAGTATTCAGGGAAGTGAGAGTGTTTGTGTGAATATAGGTGGGTTAGGGTCAGAGTAAGGGCCAAGTAAAGAGATAGATTAAGTGCTGTGCATGTGTGTTGGTGCATGTATGTGAGTTCAAGAATCTTGTGCAGTGGAAGCATTATGAAAGGTTTTTCTAAGATAAATTAAAGGGTTAGAGTAAGGTTTAGAGTTAGGAATAGGGGCAGACTAAGTTTAGGATTAGTCTGCATTAGAAGGGTGGTATGCACCCTGTTTGTTTCCTTTTTATGATCTATTTTTTTCCAGTTTTTGCAATTTTTTTCAGTATGGCAGTTTTTGGACTGCCAGCATCGATCAACCAATTTGCTATGCATGTACATTTCTTTAAATCAATATATATATATATATATATATATATATATATATATATATATATATATATTTGGGGGATGTGTGTGTGGGGGGTGTAGCCCCCCCACCTGGGTAGGTTGTAGATGGTGCGGTATGTTTTCTGTGGTTACTTACCCTGGGAAAGTTTTCTGCTATGTGGGCATTTGTGTATTTGGAGTTATGCCATACTTGGCTTGGTTATCTGGTCTTCGGTTATGTGATGTGGTATTTCAGGTATGTAAAGTAGACTCATATATATATATATATATATATATATATATATATATATATATATATGGGTTCCCTTTAAATCATCGAATGTTCAGAACATCGAAGGTTCAAAGTGGAACTGTCAGGTAAGTGAGAATGCGGAATGTTGGGTGTGTATGCAGGGCAGCAAGGTGCCCTGCATGTTGTGTGTGTGTGTGTGTACCATCTGAGTGTTGGCATTGCAGGTAGGGTATGGGAAATCTCCTGTTTAGCGCTACCGCATATAGTGGTAAATGGGAGATTTCCCTTACCCCACTGTAGTGCGATCTCGGAGTTGGAATATTAAAGTGGGGGTGGGGGGTGGGAGGCACATAGTGTTTGTGATTTTTTTTAAGGTTCATTTTGAATTTTCGATGTTCTGAACATCGATGTTCTAGTCTCGATGATCAGAATGTCGATGTTCTGAACATTCGATTATTCAAAGTGAATATATATATATATATATATATATATATATATATATATGGGTCTACCTGACAACACCGACGCGCTAAAACACCGACACCACAAAAGCGAAAGTTCAGAAACACGAAACGTCACATACCCAACAAACCACAATCCTGACACTCAACAAACAAAACAAATCCCCTATCCAAAAAGCACACACACAACACAAGCACACCAAAAACCTTACAAACCTACACTGAACCTTACATACACAACTATCTATGCACTAACCTTAACCCAAACCCTAGCCCTAAGGTCCGTCACTATCACACACTCACTTAACCCACACCCTAACCCTAACTCACTTAACCCGCCCCATCCCTAACGTCTGTCACTATCGCACATTCACCTGACCCGCGCCCTAACCCTAACTCACTTAACCTGCCCCTAACCCTACAGACCGTTGCTATCGCACACTTACCTTACCCACATCCTGATCCTAACGTCCATCCCTATCGCACACTTACCTTTACATGTCGGTGTTCTCAGCATCGGGATTCTCAATTGTCGGTCTTCTCCATTGGCGATCTTCCGGTGTCGGTGTTCTCGTCGTCGGCATTTCGAGATTTTGGCGTTTACAGGTAGACCTATATATATATATATATATACATATATATATATATATATATATATATATCTATGTATATATACACACACACACACAGTGGATATAAAAAGTTTACACACCTATGTTAAAATGCCAGGTTTTTATGATATAAAAGAGTGAGACCACAATAAATTATTTCAAAACTTTTCCCACTTTTAATGTGACCTATAACCTGTACAATTCAATTGAAAAACAAGCAAATCCGTTAGGGGAAAAAATATAAAAAATAAAAAACGTACAATATGCTGGTTGCATAATGTGTACACACCCTTAAACTAATACTTTGTTGTATGTGCACACCCTTAAACTAATACTTTGTTGAATCACCTTTCAATAGGCCATATATAATTTTTGACAATTCGACGAAATAAGTGTTGGTGAATTGGGCCTGCTTCCTTGGTTGTTGGTGAAATGAACTGTCGACGAAATGAAGGTGACCCATATATATATATATATATATATATATATATATATATATATATATATATATATAATGTGGTTTCAAAATAAATGTAAAATAAAAGTTCAGTGCTGCAAATCATTCTTTAGGACATAAAATAAAGAATTTAGGCAACTTCGAAACTCCATAAAAAATGATAACTAAAGACCGCAAAGCCTGCTACTGAAAACTTCAATCTATGCACTCATCCACTCCTAAAAAATTCTGGGACTCCATCTCCTCCATTCTCCAGCCTGGTAATAAAGATAACCCATGTCCAAACCCCAACCTTACCAACCTAGAAACTGCCATCCAATTCAACTCATTCTTCATAGATTGTATTGCAAAACTATCCTCCTATTTGCCTGATCCCCCCCTCCAACCCCATCTCCTCCTGCCCACCATCCCCTCAACCAATCACCTCCCTCCTCCCCCTTCAACCTAACACCCATCCCCACAAAAGCAATAAAAAGACTTCTCCGCAAACTAAAACCCTGTCATAATGCACCAGACAATCTACCATCTACCTTCCTCAAACTATCTGCAGAAAGACTAGCCTATCCTATCTCTATTCTTATAAATAGATCCATACAAGAATCCTATTTCTCAACCATCTGGTGCCATGCTTACATTATCCCATTCCACAAAGGTGGGAAAAACACAGACACTACCACTTTCAGACCCATTGCTATACTTTCTCCCATTTCTAAAATACTAGAAAAAACTATAAATGCACAACTCATGCCATATCTAACCCTAAACAATCTCCTCTCCCCTACTCAACATGGCTTCCACCCCGGCCACAGTACTATAACTGCCGTCTTTTCCTTTCTTGAAATCATCAACCTAGCACGCGACACTGGCAATTACTTATCAACACTGTTTCTAGACCTCTCAAAGGCATTCAACACCATCTCCCACACCCTACTCCTATCCCAGCTCTCAACCCTACATCTCTCTCCCACCACCATAGCCTGTTTCTCCAGCTACCTATCCGAATGCCAACAAGCTGTCCAATGGAAAGCATCAGCTTCTCATTTCCTACCTACACAGACTGGTGTTCCCCAAGGCTCTGTTCTAGGTCCTATACTCTTTAACATATTCATTAACAACTTCCACCACTCCATCCCCAAATCCTTAGTAGTCCAGTACATAGGTGATTCTACCATCATCTGCTCAGCCTCCTGCCCCTCCAAACTGCTACTAAAAACCCAAATAGCCTTCTCCAAAACAGAATCCTGGATGCAATCCAACCACCTGGCCCTAAATGCTAACAAAATAAAACTAATGATTTTTACTCCTACCAAAAACTCCAATATCAACAGAAACTCATTCTCCATAATTAGCCAAAATAACACCCCCGTGGAAAGTGTTCCCTGTACCAAGCTTCTAGGCATCATCATTGATGAAAACCTAAAATCTGACACCCACATTCACTCCTCTATCAAGAAAACCCATCAAAACTTCAGTCTACTCTACAGACACAACCGCTACCTCTGCCCCTCTACCCGACAAACTCTTGCATCCACCTACCTTCGCCCCTCTCTCGTGTATGGTGCCATACCTCTCAACTGCCCAGATTTTCACAGAATGTCCAGATTTATAGCTCATATTTTTGGTCTGTTCCTCATGTAAATCACTGGGATGATCTGAGGATTTATGTTGGTAAATAATGACATACATTTCAGTTTCAGACCTCATATCCTTCAGAAAATGTATGCTAAAACAAACCCTGTTACTCTAGCAACTTTCTAAGTTTATAAGAGCAATATTTAAAATAGGTCCCTATTTTTGGGACATTACCCCCCCCCCCCAATTTGACAGGCTTTGTCCAAATTTCTTGCACTAAGAGGTATGTATGGTGCTCCCGTTCGCCAATCTCCAACTTGGCCTACGATCCAAACTTGAATCCTGCTACCACAAAATATGCAAATTTGCAACCAATGCAAAAAACTCTTCCCATCACTGCCACTCCCTCCACACCCTCAAATGGCTTGAACTTCCCAACTACCTGAAATACCTATAACTTACCACTGCCCCCAAGCTCATCTTCAAACCTGCAAACTGTCCCTCTCTCTCTATAGCCCTAAAACCCTATATACCAAACCGCTCCCTCAGATCCAAAAACCAAAACCTCCTACAATCTACAAACCCTCACATTCACCTGGCCAACTACTACTACCCTGCTCCATAGCTAAACAGTGGAACTCTGTTCCCTCTCTGCTATGCAATCTATCTAACCATAACAATTTCAAACCTCACCTGTTCTCTCATCTATCTGCAATCTATCTCACCATAACAATTTCAAATCTCACCTGTTCTGTCATCTATCTTCCAAGTAGGAATGCCCTTGCCACGCTCCAACCTAAGCACCCTCCTAACCCTTTCTCTTTCTCCTTCCTATTGTATTCATCTCTTATATCCTGTACCCTCATTATAGGAATCCTTCCCCTACCATTGATGTACTACTGTACTTATTTTCAATACTCAGTGTATAAAAAAATTAACCATAAACTGCGGTGGTACAGTGGTAGCATTGTTGCCTCACAGCAAGAGGCTCTCCTGTTCGATTCTTGGCTGGAGTGCCTTCTGTGTGGAGTCTGCATGTCCTCCCTGCGGTCGAGTGGCCTCCAAAAGACACGTGTGAATGGGCATGCCTTCGCTGAAGGCTGGTCGTCGGGCTGGCAACTTGGCACCATAAAAATCTACTGCCAGTCATTAGCAGACCAGAGTTCTGCTGTGGCGACCCCTAACTGGGAAAAGCCGAAAAAAGACAAATAACAAAAAGTGTATAAAAAAATGAACCACTCCCTATGATGAACTACTGTATTTAGTACTAGTATGCTTTTTCTTCAACACTCAATGTATACCTAACTTAGTAACTTCAAAGAGCATATGTTTTACATTTAACTTACTGTACATATCTTGATAATCATGTTTATCTTGTATTATGTAATACTGCAATGCAATTTTTTATTTTTTTTTTTGCTTGGAGCTTGTCTCCTTGGGCCTCCACTGAAAATGGGCTATTTTTGGCCCAGTGGACTTCCCAGTCATCAAACTGAAATAAATAAATAAATAAATAAATAACACAGAACTCATACCTGCTTAGGTTTAGCCCCCCACCCCCACCTCCAAAAAAAAAAATTCAGTCAGAATATTCCTGGCTGGATTCACAGGAGAACAGCTATAGATATTCTTTAGGTCCTTCAGGTTGTCACTTTGGTTCTCAGGACCCCTGTTCCAGGCACGAAACTCACTTCTTTTTGTGAGAGGCCACCTTGATTTTCAGGGCCACAGCCCTGAGTTTTTGTACATTAAGCTCACAAAGTAATAACTTGTACACTGTTTAAAGGAACTTCTCTACCTAACACATACCTATACCTCCACAGCAGTATTTACGTTAATTACATGACATACATTTTGAAACATTGTGGGGTAAGACCTGCAACGCTATGCCACACTGACCTCTCTTCAACTTGAAACCCTCAGTTTCAGACTATATTATATAGGTGAGACTAAGAGAGAATTCCGGATTAGATTTTGGAACATGTTAGAGATGTGAAGAATAAGAGGGGGAATAAAATAATTGCAACACATTTTAATGCATTTCATAATGGTGATGTGTCTTTGTTAAAAGGCACAGTTTTAGAAAGTGTAAATGTTTATGTGGTGATGAAAATGTGTTAAAACATAAATTGTTGTATAAGGAAAGTATTTTTATTTTAAAATATAAAACTATGATACCCAATGGTCTTAATAATGAATTTAACTGGAGATGTTTACTTTAATACGGAATTTTGCTACACAATTATATAATTATATAAATGGTGGGTGTGTGTATCAATTAGATGTTTTATATAAGGATATGTATTTGTACTTTGCATTTTTTATATTCCTTGAAGGTGGTAGCACCGAAGCGCTAGAACAAGAGAAATAAAAGATTCTGTTTTATCTGGTGGTCTCATTTCACAGTCGGTGAAAAGAAATTCATTTTTTTGTTGGGGCCAGAGTTATGTTGCAGTTTTGTGGCAGTAGGAGTTTTCGTTGTTTTTTATTATTATTGGACTATGGCATCTGACCCCAATGTGGATGTGCCTCGGGTGTTCCGAGATGACTCTGTTCTTCAATTTGGAGCAGTTGGAGGTGTAAATTCTCAACAAGGTTCTCAAAGAATCATTGAACATTACTTGAATGGTTCTTTACCAGTGTTAGGTCCGTCTGCGGATATTCGACATGCTGCTGTGGGTACAAGCCATATTTTCGATTTGTTTGTTAAAGAGAGAACCAAGAGAGTGTCTGACCCTTTTGTTTCGGTGGGACAGAAGTTCCAAGGTTTGCCATCGGACACAAGGGAATTATGTCAGAAGTATGAAAGACTATTGGAGAAAGAAACGAAAGTGCATCTTAATATTTTAGGGTTGCAGAAGTATATTGAAATGGACATTACACCTAAAGGGTTAAGATTTGTAAAAAACCCTAGTACACCTTTTGATATGAACTGTCCCTTAGACAAACAATTTAAAGACCGTTGGTTTAAGTCTGCCCATAAATGTGTTACCGAATGGTTACACATTCTCTTGGAAAGAGATCAATTGAAGCATCAGAGGTTAAAACAAGAACTGGCTACGTTATCACAAACAATAAGCAATTCCACTAATGTTAATAATATGAAAGCCTTTCTGGAGAAAACTAACGAGAGGTTGTTTATTTTGGAGGCTGAATTAATTGAACAAAAGTAAGCTAAGTTAATTCGGCACATCAATGATTATGAGGCGGGACTTGCCTTTTCATATTCCTCCAATCGGAGAGCTGGAAATCGAGGAAAATATCAGCGCGTAAGGTTTCAAAGTATGCCTTCTTCCTCTTTCATTTCTTCTGGGGAGGAGCATCGTTCGGATGTGAGCGTTGAGTATCCAGAATTACCTCGTCCACAACAACCGGAGGAATTTGTGCAGGCATTTCGGAACCGGGGAGGGCTACACCACAATCAACAACAACAGCAGCAGGGACAAAAACGCAACAGGAGCTATGGGACACATGCCGGTAACTCAGATAGGGGGTACCAGGCAGACTTTCAACAGGGACCAAGGCATGGACAACAATTTAACAAAAGGTTCAGAAAGTAAGGTATGTACTGAAGTGAGTATAGTTTTAAATCTGTCTCAATGTATGCTGACAGAAGAACAGATGTCAGTTTTGACGTTAGGCCTTAAATTTGTACCGACTGTGTTACCTCGGGGACATGTGATAAAACAAGAAGTTTTTAAGTTTCTCAGAAAAATTCATTTAAAGTAGTATTTTTCTAAGGGCTCTCTGGGCCTAAATGATATTCTGAATTCCCCTCTTGTGAGTGAATCTGACGATAGCTTTATTTCTTGTGACAACAATATAGATAATAGTGACAATGATTTATGTAATGGTTATTGTAGGATAGATGTTTCTTGTATCCCTACTTCCAGTAAATTTATACCACCTTTTATTAACCAACGAATCATTCAGTTCGGTTCTATGATAGGATTTGGATGTAAGAATATTTGTGACAGTATAATTTTAAAAAAAAGTGAAGTATCTTACAATCTAACTTTAAAGGAATGGTATGCTCTAAAAAAATTGAGTGATAGGACTGATATAGTTATTAAACCCTCTGATAAGGGTAATAAAATAGTCATCATGAATGCATTACAGTATTATAATATGTGCATGGATCATTTGAATAATGTTGAAGTATATGAGAAGTGCAATAAGAATAAGTATGAACAAGCAATAGTTGAATATGAGAAATTATTGGATAGAAGTGTTAGATTGGGATATTTCTCAGAGAAGGATGTTAGGGATAAATTGTTTGATTGTAACAGTGAAATAGCTATCTTTTTTTGTCTGCCCAAAGTGCATAAAAGCATGGTTAATCCACTAGGAAGGCCCATTATTTCTGCATGTAATTATTTTTTGCATAATATTGGGTTGGTATTGCATAAAATCTTATTACCCTATGTCATTAAATCTCCTGTTTACATAAGGGATAGTATTGATTTTTTTAATAGAATTTCTTCTTTGGTATGGAAGAAAGATATGTATTGGCTTGTGGTTGACGTCAAGAGCTTATATACTTCCATTCAACATAGGGATGTTCTGGAAGCAATAAGATTTTTCTTGGGAGATAGCCCCTTAGCTTGTTTTGTTGTCGACATGATTGATTTTTGTTTAAAGAATAATTATTTTTATTTTGATAATGTATTATATAGACAGAAACAAGGTACAGCAATGGGGGCAGCATTTGCCCCCATGTATGCAAACCTTTTCATGTCTTTTTTTGAAAGTAAATTTTTATTTAATTTGGATTTTGTGAAGAGACATGTGCAATTTTATTTTCGTTACATCGATGATTTGATTTTTATTTGCGAGGGTGGTATAGAGCAAATAGATGAGTTTATGTTAGATTTACATAGGAATCCCTTTGGTCTGGCTTTTGATGGACTTCAGAAGGGCAATAGGGTGGTATATTTGGATCTTATTTTGGAAGGTACAGAAGAAGGGAATATTTCGTCCAATATACATAGAAAATTTGTGGACGGTAATCAGTACCTGCATGCATCAAATTGCCACCCTTCTCATGTGTTAGAAGCTTTACCTTATGGGGAATTGGCTCGTGTCTCTAGATTGTGTAGTGAAGTAAGTAATTTGGAGAAGGAATGGGAGACAACAAGTAAGATGTTTTTACAGAGGGACTATAGCCCGAATATTTTGAAACAAGCCTTGACGAAATTAAAGAAAGATATAGGTTTAGTGAAGGATAACCTTTTGTATGGAAGACAGCATCGGTCCCAATTTAGAATAGTTCTTGAAGTTAAACAGGATAAAGTAGATGAAATTTATTTTGTTTCGGTATATAATGTGAAAAGTGAGGATATTAAAATTTTGATAGAATATTATTGGAAATATTTACGAGAAGATAGGGTTCTGGCAAGTATCCTTCCAAACAAACCCCTTTTTTCATATAAAAGGGGTAGGAATTTGAAGGATATGGTGGTACATGAAAAGTTTCAAATGCCCAAAATAGATATACCGAAGATGGTTGTAAGTTTGGGTACGATATGCTGCAATAGATGCAGCATTTGTACAAATATAGTTCAAACATTTGATGAAATAAATGGGGTGAAGTTTATACCAAGGGAGGTTTTTACATGCAGAAGTAAGGGGGTAATATATGCACTTAGATGTCCATGTGGACTATATTATATAGGTGAGACTAAGAGAGAATTCCGGATTCGATTTTTGGAACATGTTAGAGATGTGAAGAATAAGAGGGGGAATAAAATAATTGCAACACATTTTAATGCATTTAATAATGGTGATGGGTCTTTGTTAAAAGGCACAGTTTTAGAAAGTGTAAAAAGTTTATGTGGTGATGAAAATGTGTTAAACATAAATTGTTGTATAAGAAAAGTATTTTTATTTTAAAATATAAAACTATGATACCCAAACAGTCTTATTAATGAATTTAACTGGAGATGTTTAGTTTAATAGGGAATTTTGCAACATAATTATATAATTATATAATTGGTGGGTGGGTGTATCAATTAGATGTTTTATATAAGGATATGTATTTGTACTTTGCATTTTTTATATTCCTTGAAGGTGGTAGCACCGAAGCGCTAGAACAAGAGAAATAAAAGATTCTGTTTTATCTGGTGGTCTCATTTCACAGTCGGTGAAAAGAAATTCATTTTTTTGTTGGGGCCAGAGTTGTGTTGCAGTTTTGTGGCAGTAGGAGTTTTCGTTGTTTTTTATTATTATTGGACTATGGCATCTGACCCCAATGTGGATGTGCCTCGGGTGTTCCGAGATGACTCTGTTCTTCATTTGGGAGCAGTTGGAGGTGTAAATTCTCAACAAGGTTCTCAAAGAATCATTGAACATTACTTGAATGGTTCTTTACCAGTGTTAGGTCCATCTGCGGATATTCGACATGCTGCTGTGGGTACAAGCCATATTTTCGATTTGTTTGTTAAAGAGAGAACCAAGAGAGTGTCTGACCCTTTTGTTTCGGTGGGACAGAAGTTCCAGGGTTTGCCATCGAACACAAGGGAATTATGTCAGAAGTATGAAAGACTATTGGAGAAAGAAACGAAAGTGCATCTTAATATTTTAGGGTTGCAGAAGTATATTGAATTGGACATTACACCTAAAGGGTTAAGATTTGTAAAAAACCCTAGTACACCTTTTGATATGAACTGTCCCTTGGACAAACAATTTAAAGACCGTTGGTTTAAGTCTGCCCATAAATGTGTTACCGAATGGTTACACATTCTCTTGGAAAGAGATCAATTGAAGCATCAGAGGTTAAAACAAGAACTGGCTACGTTATCACAAACAATAAGTAATTCCACTAATGTTAATAATATGAAAGCCTTTCTGGAGAAAACTAACGAGAGGTTGTTTATTTTGGAGGCTGAATTAATTGAACAAAAGAAAGCTAAGTTAATTCGGGACATCAATGATTATGAGGCGGGACTTGCCTTTTCATATTCCTCCAATCAGAGAGCTGGAAATCGAGGAAAACGTCAGCGCGTAAGGTTTCAAAGTACGCTTTCTTCCTCTTTCATTTCTTCTGGGGAGGAGCATCGTTCGGATGTGAGCATTGAGTATCCAGAATTACCTCGTCCACAACAACCGGAGGAATTTGTGCAGACATTTCGGAACCGGGGAGGGCTACACCACAATCAACAACAACAGCAGCAGGGACAAAAACGCAACAGGAGCTATGGGACACATGCCGGTAACTCAGATAGGGGTTACCAGGCAGACTTTCAACAGGGACCAAGGCATGGACAACAATTTAACAAAAGGTTCAGAAAGTAAGGTATGTACTGAAGTGAGTATAGTTTTAAATCTGTCTCAATGTATGCTGACAGAAGAACAAATGTCAGTTTTGGCGTTAGGCCTTAAATTTGTACCGACTGTGTTACCTCGGGGACATGTGATAAAACAAGAAGTTTTTAAGTTTCTCAGAAAAATTCATTTAAAGTATTACTTTTCTAAGGGCTCTCTGGGCCTAAATGATATTCTGAATTCCCCTCTTGTGAGTGAATCTGACGATAGCTTTTTTTCTTGTGACGACAATATAGATAATAGTGACAACGATTTATGTAATGGTTATTGTAGGATAGATGTTTCTTGTATCCCTACTTCCAGTAAATTTATACCACCTTTTATTAACCAACATATCAATCAGTTCGGTTCTATGATAGGATTTGGATGTGAGAATATTTGTGACAGTATAATTTTAAAAAAAAGTGAAGTATCTTACAATCTAACTTTAAAGGAATGGTATGCTCTAAAAAAATTGAGTGATAGGACTGATATAGTTATTAAACCCTCTGATAAGGGTAATAAAATAGTCATCATGAATGCATTACTGTATTATAATATGTGCATGGATCATTTGAATAATGTTGAAGTATATGAGAAGTGCAATAAGAATAAGTATGAACAAGCAATAGTTGAATATGAGAAATTATTGGATAGAAGTGTTAGATTGGGATATTTCTCAGAGAAGGATGTTAGGGATAAATTGTTTGATTGTAACAGTGAAATAGCTATCTTTTTTTGTCTGCCCAAAGTGCATAAAAGCATGGTTAATCCTCCAGAAAGGCCCATTATTTCTGCATGTAATTATTTTTTGGATAATATTGGGTTGGTTCATAGGTTCATACTAGGCTATCTGCCCAAGGGCATTTATAAGCCTAGCCCATAGTTATGTGGCTTTCGCCACCCCTTTAGTTTGAATAAAAACTATGCCTATCATTTTTCTGTGCCTCTGTCAAGCAGTGACACTGAAGTAATCCCTGGGGTATATCTGCGATCTCCCATCCATTGGTCAAGATTCCTCTTGAACAAGGCCAGCGAGGTGCTCTACCTCACATGTACCGGGATTTTGTTCCACAGCATAGGGAGTCTCTGGGTGATGAATCTGTCCCTCCAGCACGTTCTATTTATAACCGTGTCAAGGTTTATGTCTTCCGCCCTTGTGGTTCTGAGGGATCTAGATTTTTGAGGTGAAGCATATTCATCAAATCTGGGTTTGACATGGCCTTATATGTCAGGCACAGGTCACCTCTGAGCAAGCGGTATGAGACTGAATAGAGCTGGAGTTCTTTCAGTCGGGCAGCATAAGACATATTTTTGAGACCCTTTATCCTTTTGGTGAGGAACTTTTGGGGCCTTTCAAGCTGCAGCAGGTGTCTGGTCAGATACATTCGAACGGGGCATTGTACTCAATCATAGGTCTAATGAGTGATGAGTACAGGGGACGATGACCTCCCTTGATCTAGATGTGAATCCCTTCATGATCAGGTGGGCGATATAGAAGGTTTTCCTAACTACTTTAGCAACATGAGTGTCAAGCGAAGGCTACTGTCAACTTGGGTCCCCAGATCCCTGATGACTTTTTCTGTGCTCAGTGGATTGCCACCTATATGGTAGCTAGGGGTAACCTTGGTTTTCCCGAAGGGTATGACTATGCATTTTTTGGCGTTTAACTTCAGGCCATGGCTCTGGCACCAGTTATCCGTTTCTGTGAGGCCCTTCTGGAGGATATCTGTGTCAGATGTGTTTTCGACTATAGCGCTCAGTTTGCAGTCATCTGCAAACTTTGTCAGCCATAACCCTCCTGTGTTTGCTTGTACTTCAGAAAAGTAGATGCCGAACAAGACTGGACCCAGGACTGAGCCCTGTGGGACACCACTTGTGACAGGCTTTGAGTCTGACATGGCTCCAGCAACTCTGACCCTGTGGGTTCTGTCACTTAGCCAGTTTGCAACCCATCTTGTGATGTATGGGTTTACATTCAAGCTGATGAGTTTTTCGATGATACCTGAGTGGGGTATTGTGTCGAAGGCCTTTGCCAGGTCGAGGTAGGCTGTATGGACTGCCTTTCCCTCATCAATGGCCTTGGTGACTGTCTCGAAAAAGTCAACCAAGTTTAAGAGGCAGGATCTGCCTTTGACAAAGCCAAACTGGGTTGGATCCAAAGTCTGCAAGTTCCCTATGTCTTTATTTATGAGTTCCATTATGATCCTCTCCATGGCTTTGCAGATAAGGCTTGTCAAGCTAATGGGGCGGTAATTTCCAGGGTCTGTGGAGGCACCGCCCTTATGAATGTATAGAATGGTATTGCATAAAATCTTATTATCCTATGTCATTAAATCTCCTGTGTACATAAGGGATAGTATTGATTTTTTTAATAGAATTTCTTCTTTGGTATGGAAGAAAGATATGTACTGGCTTGTGGTTGACATCAAGAGCTTATATACTTCCATTCAACATAGGGATGTTCTGGAAGCAATAAGATTTTTCTTGGGAGATAGCCCCTTAACTTGTTTTGTTGTCGATATGATTGATTTTTGTTTAAAGAATAATTATTTTTATTTTGATAATGTATTATATAGACAGAAACAAGGTTCAGCAATGGGGGCAGCATTTGCCCCCATGTATGCAAACCTTTTCATGTCTTTTTTTGAAAGTAAATTTTTATTTAATTTGGATTTTGTGAAGAGACATGTGCAATTTTATTTTCGTTACATCGATGATTTGATTTTTATTTGCGAAGGTGGTATAGAGCAAATAGATGAGTTTATATTAGATTTACATAGGAATCCCTTTGGGCTGGCTTTTGATGGACTTCAGAAGGGCAATAGGGTGGTATATTTGGATCTTATTTTGGAAGGTACAGAAGAAGGGAATATTTCGTCCAATATACATAGAAAATTTGTGGACGGTAATCAGTACCTGCATGCATCAAGTTGCCACCCTTCTCATGTGTTAGAAGCTTTACCTTATGGGGAATTGGCTCGTGTCTCTAGATTGTGTAGTGAAGTAAGTAATTTGGAGAAGGAATGGGAGACAAGTAAGATGTTTTTACAGAGGGGCTATAGCCCGAATATTTTGAAACAAGCCTTGACGAAATTAAAGAAAGATATAGGTTTAGTGAAGGATAACCTTTTGTATGGAAGACAGCATCGGTCCCAATTTAGAAGAGTTCTTGAAGTTAAACAGGATAAAGTAGATGAAATTTATTTTGTTTCGGTATATAATGTGAAAAGTGAGGATATTAAAATTTTGATAGAATATTATTGGAAATATTTGTGAGAAGATAGGGTTCTGGCAAGTATCCTTCCAAACAAACCCCTTTTTTCATATAAAAGGGGTAGGAATTTGAAGGATATGGTGGTACATGAAAAGTTTCAAATGCCCAAAATAGATATACCGAAGATGGTTGTAAGTTTGGGTACGATATGCTGCAATAGATGCAGCATTTGTACAAATATAGTTCAAACATTTGATGAAATAAATGGGGTGAAGTTTATACCAAGGGAGGTTTTTACATGCAGAGGTAAGGGGGTAATATATGCACTTAGATGTCCATGTGGACTATATTATATAGGTGAGACTAAGAGAGAATTCCGGATTAGATTTTTGGAACATGTTAGAGATGTGAAGAATAAGAGGGGGAATAAAATAATTGCAACACATTTTAATGCATTTAATAATGGTGATGGGTCTTTGTTAAAAGGCACAGTTTTAGAAAGTGTAAAAAGTTTATGTGGTGATGAAAATGTGTTAAAACATAAATTGTTGTATAAGAAAAGTATTTTTATTTTAAAATATAAAACTATGATACCCAAATGGTCTTATTAATGAATTTAACTGGAGATGTTTACTTTAATAGGGAATTTTGCTACATAATTATATAATTATATAATTGGTGGGAGTGTGTATCAATTAGATGTTTTATATAAGGATATGTATTTGTACTTTGCATTTTTTATATTCCTTGAAGGTGGTAGCACCGAAGCGCTAGAACAAGAGAAATAAAAGATTCTGTTTTATCTGGTGGTCTCATTTCACAGTCGGTGAAAAGAAATTTATTTTTTTGTTGGGGCCAGAGTTGTGTTGCAGTTTTGTGGCAGTAGGAGTTTTCGTTGTTTTTTTTTTTTTTTTTGAAACCCTCAGTTGTCTGCAACAGGGGCTGTGGGCCCTGGATATGTCATGTGCATTACAGTGGGTCAAGTCTGACCAATGTTTGACAGTGAATTTGAAAGGTTGTAATGAAAGCTCAGTATTCCCATCCCATTGCTTGTGTAGCCACGCTAGGGGGCATAGTCTCTGACCAATGTAAAGTCGATGCCTAGGGGATAATACTTTATTGATGAAAGCACCAAGTTGATTGCCAGATCTAATTCTTAGGAGTGGAATACCTGGTCTCAGTTCTGCTTAGGCCTAGATCTGATGGATCAGTATAAGCTATGAAGCATTTATTGAAATCTGGAGATGATAAGACAAGTTTTGAACATAATACTTTCTTTGTTTAAAAGCATTATTTGCCTCTAGTGTCCATTTTGCTCTAAAGGGTATCACTCCTTTTGTCAGACCTGTAAGAAGGCACATTATAGATGTGAAATAGAGAGCACATTTATCATAATATCCAACTAACCCCAAGAATGTTGTAATTTCCTTCTTAGTGCCAGGAATAGGACAGTTTCTAATTGCTTCTACCATTTTTTTTTCTAAGATAACTCACTGTTCACCTTTCTATTGCATATCTTAAATATGCTACCTCTGTTATGGCTAGCTTGCTGTTGGAGGCATTCACTGTTAACCCAACATAGCCAGTGCTTTACATAGATGGGAGTCCCAATCCTTGCAGTTTATTTTTTTGAGAGGTTGCAGAGGCACATTGTAGCCGATAAGAAGAACGGTATACTGCAACAAGCCCTCCAGGTTTGAAAGGGCTGTCTTTTCTTTGGCTTAAGTTGCTAGAGGGATTTGTCTGTACTTTTTTGTCAGATATAATGCGATTAAAAATGTTACCTTCCCCATTCTTTCTATGAGTTTTTTGAGTCTACTTCAGTTGGTCAGTGGACTAAATTCTTGAAACCAACAAGGTCAGGACCTTATGCTCCACAATTTAGTTTGTCAATCAGCTTGAACTACAGCAAATAAAACAAAGTTATTGTATTTAAGCAAGCCTGGCTGCACCTCCCCACACCCCCACTAATTGTATATATCAACTCCGAAAGCACGCATTCCCCAATCCCCACTGCACTATCTCAGTCAAAATGGTTAATTAATTAAATTGTTGATCATGTGGTCTCAGCCATGTTGGTTTTGACAATTTAGTCTGTTGACCAACTAAAGTAGACCCAGTTTTTTTACCCTAGGCATTGGGTAGCTGTCACATTTTGAAATACTGTTCATTTTCTATGAATTATTTCAGAATTGAATTATTTTATCATGCTTTGGGACTAACATTATGGATGGATTTGTTCTACTCACTTTTTGATTTCCTTATCACCCTCATCTTAAGTGTTTTTGCACTTCCTTCTACATAACTTTTCTCAGTAATTCCAATAATCTATAAGGTATTACATTAATATTTTCTCTTAGAATGGTCCCAGTATGTTGTTCAGTCAGGTTTGTTCACCAGGCAATAATGAAAACACATCCTTGTATCTTAACAGAAATTCTCTTATCTCTTGTTTCTGGAACTTAGAGTGTCATCTACTTGCACTGCAGACACAGAGGTAATTTTTCCCACCCATTTTATTTGTTTCTGCCATTAATTTAACTTCAGAGTTCTGCACTTCTTTCCAAGGTTTCAGAGCACCAATGTGGTATTCCTTTTCTGACCTTCTCTTACCAGTCTATCCAACCTTGTAGTCTACATCACCTTTTCTCACTATTTCAAATGGACCATACCATTTAGCCAAGCTCAAACTATTCTTCGGCACATCCAGCAAAAATAATGCAAAAACACTGCAGTCTCTCATACACATTTAGGTTTAGTCTCAAAATAAACTCAGGCAGCGTCCTCCTGACTGTATTCTCAGCAAATCATCTTCAGTTAATGCCATCTATAGGAATAGCTTCTGAGATCCATCTGAAGAATTGTATGTAGTTTTGGAGACTGACTTATACTGATGGTGCCTTTTTCTATGCATATATCTACTCAGCTTGCTAGCTTTACCATTATGCTATGGGAGGTTGGCATAATGGTTAAGTTGTTTACCTTACAAATACAAGGTGCAGGGTTTGATTCTCACATGGGGTAACTGGCTAGGCTTAAAATGGCCCACAAAGGCACTTAGTCTAGTACTAGTCTATGAATCTATTTATTGACATTTTATTACTGTGGAAAGTCCCACTGGGTAGGTGTCCATTTTCAGTGGAGGCCCAGGGAAAAAGCTCCAAAGTATTACAAAAACATTTTAAGGACAATCATTTTACAATCTTCAATAATAACACAAAAACATTTACATTTTAAACAATTATACCAAATTAGACATAATGTGAAAACATTGGTTAAGAACAGATGCATGTTATATGACAATGATTTATCATTTAGAGAAATTATAGACAGTTTACAGAGAAATTAAAAGGAAGTTGGTATAATACAAACAGGAATTGCAATATGAAGTGAGAGAAAAAAACAAGATTATGGGATATTTACAAATAGTCAGGGAGCCCGAAAAACTGATTGAAGCAAGGAAGTGAGTGAAGAAGGGAGAGTAAGCAGGTATAAGGTATGAATAGGTACTTGTTCATATTAAGAGATATCATTTATGGCTCTCTATTGACATAGCACTCAATATAATATCAGCACTCAATATGGCAAGTGCCAAGAATCTGAAAAAAAAAAAAAAAAAAACTAAAAAGACAGGAGAAGAGTGAATCTCGAAAATTGTTGTTATCCTGAAAGTGTCTTTTTGCAGGGGCAAGTCCCCCATACCCCCAAATTTATATATACCAACTCCAAGATTGCCATACCTCAGAGAAAAGGGAATATTCTGAAAAATGACATCTCAAACTTAAGTTTATGTAAGTTTGATCTTTCATTCATTCAGTCTCCACATTTCAGGACTCGCTGTAGCAGGTCCCAACACTTCAAATGGATACCATAATTTATCCTGGAGCTGAGCAAGAACACAGCCAGGAAGTCTTTCAGACTGGTTTTAAAGGATTGGAGGGAGGGTATTGACCTGATAGATACAGGTAAGGAGTTCCAGGGCTTAGCAACATAGTATGAGTACGGATTACACCCAGCAGATTTGATAGATTTTGTGGACAGAGTTTTTAATCATTGGATCATAATGACTGATTGGGAACACAGATGTGTAGAATGTTATTTAGTAATGGACAAACAGCTGAATGTTGGATAATTTTATATTTGGTAAAAAGCTGTGTATATTTTAGTTAATGGAATAGTTCTAGTTAATTTAGGCTTTTTATTGCTATACAGTGGTGGGTTCTAAAAGGGGTATTTGCTGCAAATGTAGACACTTTATTATAGCATTGCTCATGTTTTGATTTCTGTGATGCCTGGAAGTTAGTAAGGATGGAAGTGCCATAAAGTAATGAGGGGAGGAGGTAAGTAGTTGCTAATTCTAGTTGCATTAGTAAGAAAGTTTGTGGCTCTGTAAAACATCTATGGATTTTGGTGACTTATTTATGAATGTTGCATACACAGGTCAAATTTAATATTATCATTCACTATCAGCTCTAATAATTTGCAATGAGAAGTGACATCAATGGTTGTAATATTAAGAGAGATGATTTACTTATTTTTTTCATGAGAGGGATTAGAGGAAAAAAGTAACTTTTTTTGGGAGGGGGATTCTATGACTTGTGAGTTACAAAGCCATGTTTCAGTGGATTTTAAAACTTCCTGAGTTATTTTCTGGAGATCTGCCAGGCTGTCAGATGTGTATATGAGTGTGGAGTCCCCTGTATATTGTATCAGGGAAGATTGTTGTGTGGATGTGTGGTGGGTGTTAGTGAGAATGTTAAAAGGAAGGGGATCAAGGATAGAGCCTTGTGACACATGGTGACTGTGAGGTATGGAGAGAGGGTAGAGTGCTATTTTACTGACTGATATCTATTGGACTGGTAGCTTTTGAACCATAGAGGGGTGAGCTGAGAAAGACCTAATGAGAACATTTGAAAAAGAAGTTTGCTGTGACAAACCATGTCAAAAGCTTTAAACAAGTCAAGAAATATGGCGGAGACTAGTTTGCCATTATCTCTAGCTTTATTTACAGCATCTATAAAGGTTAAAAGTGCAGCGTTAGTAAGATGGGAGGGACAGAAGCCATGTTGTGTGGGGTATACTAGGGTCTGCTGAAAAGTTCTAAGCGTGACCAACTTTATAAATTATGACTGTTATTTTGCCTCTGTAGCTGAAAAGAGGGTTATTTCATCTTGTAAAGTGTTAGTTTGCAGTATTGTAACACTATGTTTTGACATTTTTCAGATCATTGATTGAACCATGTCAATGAAAAATGTGGAATTTTCAAGTGTGGTGCTCCAAGCTGTCATGAAGTTCCTATTCCTGCAGAACAAAACTCCAAAGGAAATCCATGAATATATGATGCAGACACTGAGTGACAAGTGCCCTTCTTACTCAACTGTGAAGTGGTGTGCAAACTTTCAGCATGGATATTTCAAGACCGAAGATGTAGCAAGGTCTGGGAGGCCTCAAATAGTGTCATCTCCTGAAATTGTTGGCCATGTCCATGACCTTATTTTGGCAAATCAGCGAATATTAGCTAAAACAATTGCTGAGACACTACAGATATCCATGGAATGTGTTAGGTTTATAATCCATGAGCAGCTAGGTATGCAAAAGCTGTCAGCCAAGTGGGTGCCCAAATGTTTGAATGCCGATGAGAAAAGACAGCTAGTGGACACTTCCAAGTTGATTTTGAGGCATTTTCGTTGAGCTGGTGCAAACTTTTTGCAATGACTAATTACTGTTGACGAAACATGGTTACACCACTATGACCCTGAGATAAAACAACAGTCCATGCAATGGCAGCACTCAGGTTTGCCACGGCCAAAGACGTTCAAGATGCAAAAGTCAGCAGGAAAGGTCATGGCCACAGTGTTTTGGGACCATCAAGGTGTTGTAATGACTGACTAACTTTCAATGGGCCAAACAGTTGATGCATAATACGACTGTAACTTGATGCGATGATTAACAGTGAAAGAAAAAAGGAGAGGGAAGTTGTAGAAAGTTCTGTGTTTGCAAGACAAGGCAGCTGTTCACAAGGCTGGCAAAATGATAGATGTTCTGACAAAACTGGGGTTTGAGTGCATAGTCGATCCAAAAATAAAGAGGCCAGCACCACAAGGACAGAAATAAAGTTGTAGTTAATTTATTATATCACATTCCAGACTGGTTTTGGCAAGTAGCCTTCATCAGTGATATCCTAGTACATATTCATTAGTTTATATACACTCAGTATCCAATCATTTCCTATGAGATCACTTCCCCCCCAATAATTAGTACAAAATATTGAATCAAAAAGAAAAATGAATACATCACATTTTATCATTGAGACCTGGTGTGAATAACCTCCCTAATTTAATAATCCATTTCCTTTCTTTTTGATTCAAAATAGAGTGCCATCCTGTTTTGAAGGATCTATTACCCATGACCTTATCTATCACTGCAAAAGTAAACCATGTACTTGAGAATGTCTGTATAAAGGGTTTGTGATTCTCTGATTACATACATCACTAAGATGTTCAGACATGCGGCAGCACAAGGATCTCAACATCTGCCCCACATAAAAGGCAGAACAGGTGCAACTGACCAGGTACACCACCCAATCCGACCCAAAATTAGCAAAAACAGTATGTAAAAAAATTGACCTGTGTTTCTGCTCGTAAATTGTTTGGTCTTATGCATGCATTTGCAAAATACAAAATGTCCACAAGGGTACGAACCAACAAGCCTGTCTCCTGTGATTGTAAGTTGTTGACCTTCCTGGTTCCCCCTATGAATTTTCTTAAAATGAGCAAAATAAGATCCCAAGGTTTTCCCTTTGCGAAAAGAGAACTGACATCTCTCAGGTGAAATAGAGCCCAAGTCTTCATTAGATGTAAGAATATTCCAATGTTTATGAATTACATTTCTCAATAAACCCACATTCCTGCCATATGTAGTCACCATTCTTATAGTGTCTAACCCCTCTCTATGCTCTTTAGATCTATATTGCAACAGTTCAGATCTTTGTTGATTAGAAGCCCAATTGCTAGCTCCAATAACATCACTCCCTATATATCCCCTATCAAAAAATCTGCTAGTAAGACCTTGCTTAAGGATATAGAAATCTTCTTCATAAGAACAAATTCTTCTGATCCTCAAAAATTGAGGCTTTGGGATATTCCTGATAGTATGCCTAGGGTGAAGGCTAGATGCATACAACAAGTTGTTACATTGTGAGTATTTTCTGTATACTGAGGTGCGTAATGTATGATCGGATAAATGAAAATCCTAACGTCAAGATAATTTCCTGTCTACTATACGTTACAGTGAATTCAATACCCCACTTGTTTTCATTAATGTATTGCACAAATTCCATAAGATAGTCAATATCTCCTCGCCATACCAGCCAACAATCGTCCAGGAATTGTCTCCATATATTGATCTCTGATAAAAAAATGTTATGTGCATCATTATAAATGAACTGCTCATCTATATAACCCATGAACAAATCAGCATAAATGGGGCCAAAAGATGCCCCCATATCCGTACCTTGGGTTTGCCAATAACAATCACCCTTGAAATAGAAGATGTTTTTAGTTAAGACGTGTTCCGTCAAACACAAAAGTAATGTGTTAAATCCTGGAGTGTAAAGTTCTACCCTGTTAAGCCAGTACTCCAAGGCTTGCAAGTCTGCCCAATGGGGGATACTGGTGTAAAGAGACTTGACATCTAAAGTGCACATCAACCAATTGGGCTCAAATTGGGAGTCAGACACTATCTGTAGAAATTCAGTTGTATCTTTGATTCTAGCTCTAATGTAAGAAATGATTGGATATTGAGTGTATACAAACTAATGAATATGTACTGGGATATCAGTGATGAAGGCTACTTGCCAAAACCAGTCTAGAATGTGATATAATAAATTAACTACAACTTTATTTCTGTCCTTGTGGTGCTGGCCTCTTTACTTTTGGATCTAGTAAGCTTGCTTGGCCATTCACATCAGCCATACTTGCTAGCTAATTTGTGGGACTGATTACGTTTAGAGCTGGTTGTTAGCGTTAAGGACGTTTACTTTAGTGTCAGGTGCCGCGGCTGACTTCTCCTGGAGTGTATAGCAGTCTATGGTACTTCACCTTCATTAAGTTTAGCTACGATTCTTTTCGTCTTGGATGATTTAAATTTTGGTGCTGAATTTCCTGTGGGCTGGATCGGGACCTTTGGTTTGGGGCATGGATGTCTGAAGGATTTATGTTGGGGTTGAATGATACATTGTGGCCATTTTCGAAGCATTCATGCTGAAGTGGGATTATAGACTCTAAAACCAGCAGTTTACGGTGGTTTCTATTCAGCGGTTTCGCCTTATGGTCAGAAGGGTGTAGTATAGCTCTTAGTATAATCTACATATGTGCTTTTTTTTTGACATTTGGCAACTCGTATCTTGATTGTTTTCTCTTTTTGTATATGCCGCTAAGTCCGATGAAACGTCCGATGCCTATTTGGGACACAGTTCTAATATAGGTGGTGTTTGGTGATTATTTCAACCATGGAATAATTCGTAATGAAGACAATACATATTTGGGACTCTATGTTATTCATGTTAACTTTTTTACGGACTTGTGAATGTAACTCTGTAATGTCATTTATTTTTATTGAATGTTTTTTGTATTCAGGGTATGTTATTGTGATTACTTGAAGGAATGTATGGAACTATTTGATTGTTCTAGCAAACCATTACACTTCTTAATGACAAGCATTCTAGCAAATTGTTGTCATATGCTTTTTTTGATAATGTCAGAAATTGCATTCATTTAGTGGATGGTTTGACTAAATTTACAGCTTGATATTGATTCAGATTTTCTGGAACAGATAAGTTGGAAAATAATTACTGCTCTTGTTTCCTAGTTTGTATTTACCTAGTGGATGATTTGACTATTTTTTATCGTCATATTGGGAAACAATAGTGCCTAAGTTTGCCATTAATTTGGATTTTTGTGAACAGATAAGTTGGAAAAGAATTACTGCTCTTGTTAATGAACAAAGTATAACATAGTGAATAACAAATAGGCCATGATTTATGGATACTGAATATTTTTGATTATATGTTTTTTATGTGATTTAGACACACATATTGAGCTATACTACAATATGTAGGTTGCCCATAAAGAGGGCATATATTTCACTGTGAAAATTCTGTTGTGTATAATTCCCTCTAGAATATACCATTATTGAGGGTATTACATCTGCATACGAGTATATCCTAATTGGGATATAACATAACTGATTTTTAACCATATCATTTGGTTTGAAGAAAACGTAGCTGTATTGCTGAAGGCTCCGAGCATAAATGTAGAAATGTAGTAGGAAAAAATCCTTGGTTCCACCACAGCTGTAAAAATGTTAAAAACAAACTTTAATCTTCAGTAAAAACAACAAAAACAGGAGCACAGTAAAATTCCCTGATAAGCGTTTTCAGCTTACTAGCCTTCATCAGATCATATGTCTTAGCTGTGCTCACCCTGACTTTAAAAACAGAATAAACCAATCAATGTTCCAGACACATAGTCATAACCAATGAAAACTCATTAATTTGCATACAGCATATATCCTGTGTCTTGCTGTGAGCTAATCATTATTGCATCTCAAGGTATCAAATGTCTGGTATCTTAGTGGCAGAACTATCCAATAGCAACAGAGTTAATGATTTGCATACAGCATGGCTATAACAAGAAGTAGGATTTATGCTGTATGCAAATTCAATGGACTTGGCGGCATATACATTTGATACCTTGAGATACAATAATGATTGGCTCACAGCAAGACACAGGAGATATGCTGTATGCAAACTAATGAGTTTTCATTGGTTATGACTATGTCTCTGAACATTGATTGGTTTATTCTGTTTTTAAATTCAGGATGAGCACAGCTAAGACATATGATCGGATGAAGGCTAGTAAGCCGAAAGCGCTTATCAGAGAATTTTACTGTGCTCCTGTTTTTGTTGTTTTTACTGAAGATTAAAGTTTGTTTTTAACATTTTTACAGCTGTGGTGCAACCAAGGATTTTTTCGTACTACATATAATTTGGTTTTGTCAATATACCAAAAGGTTCTTTTATATCCTGCTTTGGTTAATTTGGTAAAATGGTATACTAGGTATGGCTAATGGAGTGTTAATTATATAGAGGAAGTTTTTATACTCCCTGAAATTATCGCTTTGAAATTTTAGGGCTTTATTGGGTCTTTTGTACCTTGTCTGTTTAGTCACCACTGTCAGCTGTTTTTTTTGAGCAACATATAGTTTATAAAATTTTGAATTGAATCCCTGGGCTTTTGCTGGTTGGTTGGTGTGTGGCTGGTCCCTCAGTTTCCTTCTTTTGTTGTGCCATTTTTTTATACCAACTGTGTTCTGAACAGCTTATCTGCTTATTGTGGTGCACGTTAGGGGCTTATTGTCATGGATCTGAACAACATATTGTTGGGCCTATGTGCCGACCAGGATGACATTAGAGTGTTCAGTCTGAGTTCAAAAAGTGATGGCACAAATGAATTAGGCCTTGCTGATCCAGTTGATGGCTGTAACTTGTTTTTCAGCAAATTAGGCAGAAATTTGGAAACTCTATGCACAAACATTTGGCATTTAAAACTGTTCAAGGCCTACCAAAATAGAAATATTACATCGAGGGGGCTGAGGGTTAAGATCCAGCCATTGGTGGGCAAACTTAATGATACTTTGGTCAGAGAGTGGAATATGGCACAACAAAAGGCATCTATGACCTTTGTTAACATACTGACCTCCTATTATGAGAGGATTGTTGAACAGAATATGAATGATGTCAAACGACTGTGTGAGGAAGTGAAGGATTTTGAGGGGCAGTCATTTTACACTGACAACTTGAGTAAAATTTCTAGGGAGCTCTTGTTATTTGAGAACCAAACAAAAGAAAAAAAGTTGTGCAAGTTTAACAGGGATGTGGAGGACTATGACAAGAGCAGACCCTTTGAATCCCAGAAGAGTGTTAGGTTTACAGAGGGCAACCAATATGGGACAAATACCCGTAGGAAGAGACCTTGCTCCATTCTCAAAAAATCAGGTCAGGGTTTTAGCAATTCAGGAGATGAATCCTCTGCTACTGACACTGATAGTATACATGTCAGTGACTCCACAGAATCCAATAAGGGGCGGGTTCAGGATCCCCCTTTAGGGGTAGGACACACGGGGGGACGTAAGCACAAGGGTAGACACTATAAAAAATCTTTTGCAATCGATGGTGAAGTAAATACTGAGTGTTCCTATGTGCATAACATTTCAAAGTATACACTGTCTTCTGATCAGACTCAACTACTTAATAAAGGGTTGAACTACAACTTTTTTACTGATGAAAACTATCTGGTTAATGACATTGCAGCTTTTTGTAGAAAACTGAATTTGAAATTATTTTCTGGTACACAGGATGGTTCTCAAAGATCTACTAAATTCCATTTTCACAAATCCAGTTTTACTCCAACTATGAATAAACATGTGTCCATCTTTCAACAAGTAGTCCTTAAGGATATAAGTTGTGCCCTTTTCAGGTATTGAGACATAATTTCTCCAAAGGGGAGCAACAAGCACTTCAGGAACTCCAAGTTAACACTGATATTACCATCCTACTGGCAGATAAGGGTGGGGCAATAGTGGTCATGGATTCCAGTTATTGCTGGGCTGAGGGAAATAGGCAACTTACTAACCCTCAGCACTACATGAACATGCCTATTGACCCCACCCCTAATTTTAAGAAAGTAATTGATGAATTTTTGGAAAAAGCGGTGGATGGAGGTATTATTAGTGAAAGAGTTAGACAACATCTTAAAGTAAAGGAACCTGGTAAGCAATACCTATATCTCCTGCCTAAAATTCACAAAGATCTTAACCAGCCCCCTGGAAGACCGATTGTGTCAGGAATAGGTTCTCTCACTGAGCCACTATCCATGTTCTTGACTCAATATTTACAACCACTACTGCCATACGTTAGAGCTAGAATCAAAGATACAACTGAATTCCTACAGATAGTGTCTGACTCCCAATTCAAGCCCAATTGGTTAATGTGCACTTTAGATGTCAAGTCTCTTTATATCAGTATCCCCCAATGGGCAGCTTGCAAGTCTTGGAGTACTGACTTAACAGGATAGAACCTTACACTCCAGGATTTAACACATTACTTGTGTGTTTGACGGAACACGTCTTAACTAAAAACATTTTCTATTTCAAGGGTGATTGTTATTGGCAAACCCAAGGTACGGATATGGGGGCATCTTTTGGCCCTGTTTATGCCGATTTGTTCATGGGTTATATAGAAGAGCAGATCATTTATAATGATGCACATAACATTTTTTTGCCATAGATCGATATATGGAGACTATTCCTGGATGATTGTTGGCTGGTATGGCGAGGAGATATTGACTATCTTATGGAATTTGTGCAATACATTAATGAAAACAAGTGGGGTATTGAATTCACTGTAACGTATAATAGAGAGGAAATTAATTATCTTGACGTTAGGATTTTGCATTTATCAGATCATACATTACGCACCTCAGTATACAGAAAACACCCACAATATAACAACCTGTTGTATGCATCTAGCCTTCACCCTAGGCATACTATCAGGAATATCCCAAAGTCTCAATTTTTGAGGATCAGAAGAATTTGTTCTTATGAAGAAGATTTCAATATCCTTAAGCAAGATCTTACTAGCAGATTTTTTGATAGGAGATATATAGGGAGTGATGTTAATAGAGCTAGCAATTGGGCTACTAATCAACAAAGATCTGAACTGTTGCAATATAGATCTAAAGAGCATAGAGAGGGGTTAGACACTATAAGAATGGTGACTACATATGGCAGGAATGTGGGTTTATTGAGAAATGTAATTCATAAACATTGGAATATTCTTACATCTAATGAAGAATTGGGCTCTATTTTACCTGAGAGATGTCAGTTCTCTTTTCGCAAAGGGAAAACCTTGGGATCTTATTTTGCCCATTTTAAGAGAATTCATAGGGAGGATCAGGAAGGTCAACAACTTACAATCACAGGAGACATGCTTGTTGGTTTGTACCATCGTGGACATTGTGTATTTTGCAAATATATGCATAAGACCAAACAATTTACGAGCAGAAACACGAGTCAATTTTTTTGACATACTATTTTTGCTAATTGTGGGTCAGACTGTGTGGTGTACCTGGTCAGTTGCACCTGTTCTGCCTTTTATGTGGTGCAGACGTTGAGATCCTTGCACTGCCGCATGCCTGAATATCTTAGTGACGTACATAATCAAAGAATCACAAACCCTTTATACAGACATTCTCAAGTACATACTTCAGCTAGGTTTACTTTTGCAGTGATAGATAAGGTCATGGGTAATAGATCCTTCAAAACAGGATGGCACTCTATTTTGAATCAAAAAGAAAGGAAATGGATTATTAAATTAGGGGGGTTATTCACACCAGGTCTCAATGATAAAATGTGATGCACTAATTAATTTTTCTTTTTGGTTCAATTTTTTGTACTAATTATTGGGGGGAAGTGATGTCATAGGAAATGATTGGCTACTGAGTGTATATAAACTAATGAATATGTACTAGGATATCACTGATGAAGGCTACTTGCTGAAACCAGTCTGGAATGTGATATAATAAATTAACTACAACTTTATTTCTGTCCTTGTGGTGCTGGCCTCTTTATTTTTGGATCTACTAAGCTTGTTTGGCAGTTTGCATCAGCCGTACTTGCTAGCTAACTTATGGGACTGTTTGAGTGCATAGACCATCCACCCTACTCACCAGATCTTGCTCCACCTGACTATTTTCTGTTTCCAAACCTTAAAAAGGGTTTGAAAAGGTGACGATTTTTGAGTGATTCGGAGGTGATTGCAGCAGTTGAGCAGCATTTCAGTGATCAGACTTCAGACTGAGTGATTCAGCGGTGATTGTAGCAGCGGAGCAGCATTTCAGTGACCAGACATCAGACTGAGTGATTTGGAGGTGACTGCAGCAGCGGAGCAGCATTTCAGTGACCAGACTTCAGACTGAGTGATTCAGCGGTGATTGTAGCAGCGGAGCAGCATTTCAGTGACCAGACATCAGACTGAGTGATACGGAGATGATTGCAGCAGCGGAGCAGTATTTCAGTGACCAGACTTCAGACTTATTTTTGGCGGGTTACAGAAACTTCAGAGGCAATGTGCTAAGTGTGTTGAACTTCGGGGTGAATATGGTGAATAACTCGTAAGTTTCATGGCTACATGTCAATCCCTTCTAGGTTAGGCTTAGAACTTTTCAGCACCCTCCTTGTAAGAGTTCTTCCTGCAGGAGATGATTTAGCAATTGCTTCTGAATAAACTTTTCAAGTATTTTTGAGATGGAGAATAAGCTTGCTATAGGTCTAAAGTCAGTAATGTCCATTGAATTTCCTCCATTATTTAGAGGGATAGTGTGTGATTTCTTTTTTCCAGAGAGAGAGGGAACATGGGATTCCTGGATTCCATGGGTTAACACATCAAAAAGATCTTAGGTCTTGGCACCCTTAGCTATTTCTTCACTTTAATATAACCAGTGGTAAAGCAAATAACCATTCTACAGACCTAAACCTCTACTGCCACATAAACATAATATACTATGACTATCACCTAATCCATGGTATCTCCCATTTCTGGAATAGACTGCCATTATCTATCAAGCAAAGTTATTTTTTAGCAATCTTTAAAATGTCTGGATGACTTAGATGGGTGATTGTAACTTTTCTTCAGTGATATGTGGAAAACGTCTGCATAATGGGGACATTTTTAGTCTCCCACTATTACTTGGTGATATGGCTGATCTTCTTGATGGTCTCCTTGGCTGTAAGCTTAGTGAAAACACAATCTATGAACACTGCCTGCGTGCTTTTAAATGATCTGACAAGCTTATTCCCACGGCCTTTCTGTTCAGGTATTCATGCTTTCACAGGTATGACTGGTGGAAGTATCAGCACAACAAGTCAGTACATATCTGATGTTAGCAGGCTTTCTGTGACTGAGGATGATGGCAATACACACATGGCACAGTCTGATGATACAGTGGCACTGTCTGCAATGCTTCCACATCATGGACATCACAGGACCCTGTGGTGGGTGTCCCTCTTGTACATGTGAGCCCCACCTAGACTATCCATGAGTCCCCAGCCCATACAGCATTTGACAGTCACACTGCCTTTAAGGTGTGCATACCCATTGTCAGAAGAAGGCAGGGTTTCCCTGTGTCACTCTAACTCCAAATAATTTCCTGATCTGGATACAACACTCAGCAAAAATTAATGGATATGATCAAAGCACAGATAGCTGTTACCAACAGCATTACGGACATAGTGAGTGTGCTCTGTGGCTTGTGTAGTGATATCCAACACCTCCACATTAGCGTGGTGTAGAGACAGGAAACTGATATTGCTGGCAAAATCTCTGGCAACAAATGTGGCCTCTATGGGTGAGGCAAAAAACAATCCCTTCAGGTCTGCCTCTGCAGGCCGTGCAATGTGTAACCATGGGAGGGTCTGTATGTGATGTGGCTGGGGACATGCTATCCCTACACACAGTACACAGACCACTACTGAGATGGCTTCATCATCATCTATAGTCACACAACATGACACACCCAGAGGCTGACAGCATCACAGTCATAGTGGCAATGCTTCTTGGGCTCAAGACCTGAACCCCCACACCAGGCTTCTAGTGAATAATTCAACATTTCTACATCTTTGTTATTACCGGTCAGCAAATGGTGCAACATTCTTGGTCATTGTCAGTGACTGACACATATGCAATGAAGATCTATGGACTCATGATAATGGATACCATCAAAACTAAGAAGGAGTAAAAGAAAAATTAAGAGATAGAAAAGACAGACAAGGCTAAAAAGGAATACTGGTTGTCTAACAAACAGGCTAAGAAAGGTGTTGCAATAGCAGGGTACAAAGCACTCTACTGGCTTCTGGAATGTGACCCAGTAGATGACACAAAGAAACTATATCATGTTGTAAGGCAAAGGCAAAAAGATAAAGATAGACAACCTTCATAAGGTATGCTAACAACAACCTGCACACCAGTTCACAGGACATCAAAGGCAGACAGAAGGGGAACCTACAGTGAATGACAAAAAACTCACAGAAGATGTACTGCTCCAGACACAGCCTACAATGAAGGAAGGAGAAGTACCCACCATAAAAGAAGTAAGAACAGCACTAAGGAAAATGAAGTCAAGGAAAGCAGCAGGCTCAGATGAGGTCACAGCAGACATGATAAAGATTTTGGTTGAGAGAGGATAGAAATGGCTCCTGAGGATACTCATAGGAGAGAAAGGCATATTCGGGTTGACTGGAGAATAAGCATACTAGCGCCAATGTTCAAGAATAAAGGGGAAATTCACAACTGTTGGTGGTATAGAGGTATCAAACTCCAATCACACTTCATGAAAGTTCTGGAGAGGGTGATTGATAAATGAGTACACAGAGTAGTAGAAATTAAGACGGAAGATGAGCAGGTTGGATTCAGAGCAGGATGAGGCACAACTGACCTGGTGTTTGCAGTGACAAAGATACTTTAGAAGAAGCTACACATGAGTCAAGAGTCCAAAAGGACATTACTAGACTTGGAGAAAGCAGATGACAAGGTCTCTAGAAGCTGGTTTGGGTAGTTCTGCTGTGTTTTGAAGTCACAGAAACATTGGTAGAATTAGTGCAGGTGACTCAAGTATAAACAGTGTCCTGTCTCAACTAGGGGTTCCCACTGAGAGCAGGTGTGCATCAGGGTTAAACTCTGAGCCCACTGCTGTTTATACTGGTGATGGACAACATTAGCAAACAGGTTGAAGTGGACAGAACCACAAAGTTGCAGTATGCAGATGATGCAGCATTATAGGCAAATTCTGAGCAAGATCTTCACAAAGGATAAGAGAATGAAATTCAAAACCGAAGGCACAAAGGATGAAAGTGAGTACAGATAAGACTATTTTAATGGCAACAAATGGGGGAAATCATATGAAGCTGTTAACAGCTTCAAGTATCTGGGAGTGGTGGATAAGAAGAAGGGAAGTCTGAATAAGGAAGTCAAAGCTAGAATTAGAGGGGCTGCAGCCAACTGGCAGAGAGTGCATCAGGTGTAGTGTATGACAGAAGAATGCCAAAGAAGCTGAAAAGTAAGGTGCACACAACAGTGGTGTGACCAGTAGTACTGTACAGTACAGAAACCTGAACAGTAAAGACAGAGCAGTTGTAGAAGCTAGAGGTGATGGAGATGAAGTGTTGAGATGGGTGGTTGGATGCACACTGTGGGACAGATGAAGAAATGAGAACATAAGAGCAGAAGCCAAAGTGTCTCCAACTGCAGAAAAGGTCAAAGAGAACAGATTATGGTGGGTCAGGCACATGTGCAGAAAAGCAGAAGACATTCTAGTGAAAAAGATTTGGGAAAGACAGAAAGAAGGCAAGAAGAAACAAGGGTGTCCAGCAAAGAGGTGGGTGGATTGAATGAGAGAAGACCTGCAACAATCAGGCATGACTGTTGAAGAAGTTAATAAAGTGGCACTGAATAGAGAGAGAGAGAGAGAGAGAGAGAGAGAGAGAGAGATGGTGACAGCTGACACCCCATGTAACAAATGGGAAAAAGAGGGTTGATGATGATGATGATGCTCAGACACCCTGACACATACTCAATACCATAGGTAAGAACATTCCTTGCCAAAAGCCAAATCTAGCCCAAAGGTTCCAAGTCACTACAGTGGACATTACCAATGGACATGGCAAGGGAACTCAAGCCCACCACTGGAGAAAATAATTCCTGACTACTGCAACCTGCTAGCAGAGTAAGTGGTTACCACATTCAACATCTCAAGACCCTACTGCATATGATAGTGCTGCTGCCAGCTATCACTGGTCCCATACAACTGCCTGTACAATTGATAGTGACTGTGATCTGCCCACCCCCTAACCTGTATGCGTATAGTTATATCTGATGCACAGCATAGCTAGTCTATGCATTGCCTTGCATAGCCTGAATATGATAATGCATTGTTTCTGTCATGGGAAATAGGTATGGACCAGATGCCATCTCTTTACTAGTGCTGCAAAGTACTACACCTGCTTGTGTCTCATGTGGTATCACTTCATCCCCAAGTTACAGTCTGCTGTTCCATTGCTGGTCCTACTGCTATGCTGGCTCTATTTGGAAGTTTCCCTGCCTTAGCTCTTTTAATAGTGCTGTAGGTATTTGATGCATATTGCAGCATCTTGTCTGATGTGTCAAGGCAGCAGACGTGCCCTTTCAGTTGTCTACACACACACTAAATTACATTATGCATCTCTGCCATGGTCGAGGTGTTGCAAATGGGGGTCGTCATCCATGGCTCCATAAAATATCCAGTGTCATCTGTAACACATAATAGTCACATTATATGCAGACTGTTCCATGGTTGCATGTTATGTGTGTTTACTGTCCTGTGTACCCCACCCACCAAATACCGCCCATACAAATAGTTTGTATAGACTAGAATTGCTGCATATGTGTGAATTATCTGAAATGCCAGGATACACAAGGACACATTGTATATAATGTTTTTGGCACTCCGTATCACCTGGCAATTAAGGGAGTGGAAGCTCTTCCTAGATGTATCTCAGTCCCTTGGGACAGATGAGGCCTTCATGACAATATGTGTGCAATCTATAACTCCAAGGACCTCATGGAATCAGATTGTAAAATGTCCACTTACTGATGTTTTTCTCCTCTATAATCTTGGGGAGCTATATATGTACCTCCATATGCTGCAGCATGATGTCCAGGAACTGGTGTAGAATATGCAAAGCAAATTCTTGCAATACACCTAACAAGTCACCTGTAGGTACCTCTAGCTAAAATGGTTAATGCTACACATCTTTCTGTCTTCTGGGATGGACAATTCATAGGATCATATGATCATAGGAGATTACTAGGCTAATTGCTCTGGGGCCCTTACAAGCCTAGCCGAGAGTTTATCCCCCAAAAAAGAAACCTCAATCGGCATCTGTCACCCCTGTCAATAAGGGACACAGGTGGAACATCTGGGACAAATCTGCGGTTGCCCATCCACTCATCAAGGTTGCACTTGAAGAGGGTCAGCGACGTACTTTGTTTGACATGTATGGGATTCTATTCCAGAGATGGGGCAGCCTCTGGGAGACAAACCTGTCTCTCCAGCAGGTTTTGTTAATGTCACATATTAGATTTAAGCCCTTCAATCGGGTACTATGTGAGGAGTTAGACATACAGATATGGGGCATTTGTAGTAGAGCAGGGTGTGAGATTGCTTGTAGGCGAGACACAGATCACCTCTGAGCAATCTGTATGATACAGAGCAGAGTGATAGTGATTTGAGCCTGTCCACATAGGACTGGTGTTGGAGGCCATGGATTCTCTTTGTGAGGTATTTCTGTGGCCTTTCCAGTTGGTCTAGATGTTTGGAGAGGTACATACCAAACAAGGCGCTGTACTCAATTATTGGCCTAATGTGGGAGGGGTACAGACAGGTAATAACGTCCTTTTTTCTGGATGCAATCCCTTTACTTATGAGATGAACCAAATAAAAGGCTTTTCTGACCACTGCCACTACATGATGGTCAAATGTGAGATTGTTGTCAACTTGTGTACCCAGGTCTCTCACCACAGGTTATGTGCTCAGGGGATTGCCGCTAATGTGTTAATTAGTAGGGGCAGTGTTTTTGCCGAATGGTATGATAATACACTTTTTTGCATTTAACTTGAGGCCATGAATTTGGCACCCATCATTTGTTGCTGTGAGACCCTCTTGAAGTATGTTAACATCATTTGGGGGGTAAATGACAGCACCCAACTTACAGTTGTCTGCAAACTTGGTCAGCCACAGGCCTTTTGTCTTTGTCTGGACCTCTGAGCAGTAGATGTCAAACAATAGGTGTCCCAGGACAGATCCCTGGGGGACACCAATAGTGACAGGTCTGCTGTCAGAGGTAGTGGTACCTATTTTGACCTTGTGAGTCCTATCAGTGAGCCAGTTGGCCACCCACCTGATGAGATACGAATTTATGCCAAGTTCTGTTAGTTTTTCAATGATGCCTGAATGGGGGATCGCATCAAAGGCTTTGGCCAAGTCAAGGTAAGTTGTATGTATTGACTTTCCCTCTTCAAGTGCCTTAGTGACAGTCTCAAAAAAGTCAACCAGGTTCAACAGGCAAGATCTGCCCTTGGTGAATCTGAACTGGGTGGGGTCAAGTGCTTGGAGATTGCCTATGTTCTTGTTTATGAGGTCCATAATAATATACTCCATGGCCTTACAGATCCGACTTGTCAAGCTAATTGGGTGATAGTTTGCAGGGTCAGTAGTGGCACCACCTTTGTGCAAAGGGATGACAATGGCAGTTCTCCACTCTGATGGAATGAAGCCTGTACTTAGGTTATAGTTGAATAGGGTGCTGAATGGCAAGGCTAGTTCTTGCTGGTGATGTTGCAGAATACAGCCTGGGATACTATCAGGTCCCATGGAAGCTGTGTTCTTTGCCTTGGATAGGGCCTTTAACACTTGATCTATGGAGATGTAAGGTGCGGAGCAAGTATCGGGGATGTCAAATGGGCCTTTGGGGGTAGACGGGGGGGGGTGAAGTTAGCGATTAACCAGTCTGCTAGCAGGTTGACTAGGTCAACAGGATCAGTGTAAGTGGTACCGTTAAGATCTAATTTGGGACAAACCTGGTCTTTGCCATGGAGGTTTCTGACATAACTGAAAAAGGCTTTGTGGTTAGCCTTTGTTTTGGAGGCTAGTTCGATTCATAATTGGCTTTGGAGGTTTTCCCTAGTGATCTAATTTGCTTGTTGAATCTAAGGAGAGAGTTTTTCCAATTGGGAATTTCTGCCTTTTTACCCTTGGAAAACAGTTTCTTCCTTTTGTTGTAAAGCTTGTTGATAAAGGATGTCCACCACATAGGTCTGTGTTTCCTTGAGTAGCAGGTTTTAGTTCTGTTGGGTATGGCTGAGTCTTTGCAGTTGCACAGGTGTTTGTATACTGCACTGGCATACTGTTCAGCATATTTTTCTGCATCCTCTGAGGGGGGCGGTGGTGTGAAGCTACGGATACCCTCCCTTTGAAGGTTGTAGTCAGTTTTTGAGAAGTTTTTTAGCCTCAAACATTTTCACTGCTACTCCTTGCAAATCCATAACAATATACATCAAAAATCTCTGGCGTTCAGATTAAGATTGTGTCACATTTTAGTTCAGCTGTTTTACATTTTTCTGAATTGCTCTACCATATTTGATGTTGCCATTTGCATAATCCATGTGTCTGATTTGCATAGGATTCTTCATTTCCATGTCACTATGCTATCATTTGCATGCACTGCATTCTGTGCTATTTTTCACACTGCATGGCTGCTGTGTATCTCTGACTTACCCACTGTGTCTCTGAATTGCTCACACCCTGTGCACTGCCAGTGCCTGTGATAATTTGTGTCATTCATTACACTAAATATATGTAAATCCTGACCTATGTATTTTGTAGAGTTTTTTGATACTATATTCACTAACAATAAAAGCAAAATCATCACCATTGCACCAGATATGTCCTTTTTATAGTCCTTCTTGGACTTCTGTATTTTTAACTGAAGTACTAATACATTTTTCAGGCATAAGTATAAGCATATTTGGTTATTCAGAGCATATTTTCTACTTTAATAGCTCAGAATTGTCCAAAACACTGTGGACCCATTACAAAGAACATTGGGACATCACTGGTAATATCCAGTAGGATAAGTAGATAACCATTCTTTTTGACTTTTGTTTTGTTGCTTAAGCAGTGTCTTATCCAATGAATTACATACGGACAAATATTAAATGGTTTAATTCATAGTAAGTGGTTTTAATGTCTAAATTACCTCTTTGTCTGGAACAGTAATTAATGCCTTAGTGAAGCCAAGGTAAGCACTATGCAGAGTTAAAAATGCCACAAGTTTCAAAAGGCAGAATTCAAACTTAAACCTATATTGTTCTATGTGACACAGAAAAAGATCCACTGAATCATTTTGCATATCCTTCATTATGGCTGTTGGTTAGGTTGCTGGGATTACATTTGTTTGGGTCAGTCTGATGTGTGACCCCGCACCTGTTTTGCGAATTGGTACTACTAACAGCATCCTGACATAGGTTAGGGACATGTCCTCGTGCTAACATTTTATTTAAAATGATTGGCAGTTCAGTCAGGTCTTCCTTTATTCTCTGTAGGCAAACACCAGTACAGTGTCTGGCCCCTGGGACCTGAGCTTTTAATTTTACTTGTAGCAGTAGTTATCATATCTACAGTAATATAGAGGTTAGCTCCTTTGTCCCTATGTTCCTATAGCACTCTGACGTACTTCTTTGCTTGCTGTGAGGTCTGAACATTTTTTTTCTACAAGCACATCAAGCTGAGTTCATAGCTAGTTCTAGAACAGCAAAAAGAAAAGTAAGACGTTTGTGTACCTGCTGTAATCTAGACTTGTTTCTTTCAATAACATAATTTTTGAAAGCTAAGTAATACATTTTTCTGCTTCATGTTATTAATTCCACCAATTTTTTTTTTCTGTTGAATTTATTTGTATACTTGTGACTTTCTGGTAATGGTTTGTTAATGCAGAAGTTAATAATGTAGAACTCCTTGACCATATCCTTAGACTTGAGTCAATTTGGATAGTATTCAAGTCTTTTTTCATAATGATGTCACTTATTTCATCATATTTGCCACTAGTAAGGTCTAAAAGGGATAATTGATGAGTGTTTGACTTTACTCTTAGGGTACAGACAGTGGTATTATGCCTGGATCCACTGTATAAATGGATAAAGTTTCTACTATGACCCAGACGACCTGAATTCAGTTAGTGACTTGCGCAATGGAAAAACTAGACAGGTGAGTGACTGATGTGTTACTGCACTTTGGGCGAATGACATTTCACAGGCAGCAATTCAGGAAATATACTTGGTCTTTGCCAAGCAGTATTAGCATTCTTGCGGTGAGTGTCAAATTGTGCATGCCCTCAGGGGAGAACACTGCATTCCCTTATATCTGTAAGCATGCAAACAAGCACTAAGGGGATGGTTGGGGCCATACGATATTAAAATCCTGAGGGCTGACTGGTCTGCCATGACTGGTGATTGCTTCAGTAAGAAAACTAGGTCCATTTGATTGCAGTAGGGCTGATGGCATGCAGACACTGGGGAAAAAGGATAAAGATACTGGTATCATGATCTGTATTAATTTCAGAAGATATTACATTAGATAGAGACCAGAACATTCCTAGGTCTATTTAATTATTTATTTGCATTTGTTCAGTGGCGAAGAACATTGCTCAAGGTGGACTTTTCTTAAAGATTAGAATATGAATAAAGCAAAAATAAAAAGAAAATATAACCGACTATAAATGCATACAAGATGAGTAAAAACAAAATTATGATGCTGACAAATGTAGCATGATAACTAATGATGGGCATGTAAGACAGGCATTAATATTTTGGAGAGTAAGCATATATGTGCAATATTTACCCATTTTTTTGTAGGTTAATTCGTCTTTGCATGGTTGTGAGATGGGCTATGAGAGGAATTTATGAATTTTGAGAATAGTATGAGCTTGTAAGTGGATAAAAGACAGGGAGTATAAAGACAGATGACAGGGTAATGACTGATTTACATACATAAATATGGCAGGTGATGGAGAGGGTGTAGGAATGGAAAAAGTAGAGAAGCATTTTGTGGAGAAAGAGTAACAGGGAAGATGTTTCATGTCTTTGTGTTGTGTTGATGTCTGCAGAGGAGGAAGCTATGAAAACTATAATTTGTTGAGCATATGAGTAAAGTTACAAGTGTTAGATGATCATTCTGCTGGGACAGCATTTGCACTGATGTTCTTTAAAGAGGCTTTTCTTCAGAGTGAGTATGAATCTGTAATAGCAGGCACTGGATTTTAACTTTGTGGAGAGGGATTTCCATATTTGGTGAGCCATAACTGAGAACCCATTAATGCAGCACAGTGCAGTTTATTAAGTAGTGTCAGCAAGGAGGGAGTGGAGTGTGAGTGCGATCTGAGGTTGTACTTGGAAGTACACTTAGTCTGCTGGCAAAGAAGGGGACTGTCTTTAAACAGATTAATTTACAAATAAGAGGGGGCATCAGTAAAGTGACTCTTTGTTTTACAGAGAACCATTCAACTTTTGCTGTGGTTTAGCAATGATGCTCTCTTTGAGGGGTTAGATCCATGAGTTTGCAAATACTGTTGACAGTACACTGTAGGAATTTTGTTTTGAGGGTGTTGCAATAATGGGAAGATGATTTTTGATTTATGGAAGTAATAAAACTTTCCTAACAGCCATTCTACCTTAAGGGGAGTGGAAGTGGGAGACATTTTTGGTCAAAAGAACAAGGTTGCACATTTTAGATTTGGACATGTGAGTATTGTATTGAAAGTTAAGGCTTTGGCCCAGCCATTCATCTAGGTAGCTTAAGGTATCCTAAGTATGGTATGTTTTCTATGCTTTCAGAATTACTGCACTGAATTTGCCAGGTGTGTGGACTGTGGAGCTTTAAATTTCTTACATTTATTTTTTGACATGCAGCGAGGTCTTGTTATTATGTCTTATTTACAGCAGAGGGGGAGGTATTTGCTCAATAAATAACCATATTGTTAGCGTATAATATCTGAATATAAAGGAGGTCAAAAGGTATTTTTTATTTTATTTTAATTTTGTTTACCACGTTGGATGGCTGGCCTGAGAACCCTTTTCAGGCATAACCCCAGGCACATTGGTAGTTCAAAACAAATTTACATAATTCATAATGGAAGTAATAAAGACATGGAGAAGTTACAAGGAAATAACTGAGCTGCAAATTTCCCTTGGTACATATAGGTCATATTAAAAATCTGAACTACAAATTCAGTGAGGTACAGACAAGATATTGTGCATAAAGTTTGAGGTTCTGTCTACAAGTTTAAATACAGCAAATTCTGTATCGTACATACCTTTTGTGGCTTTGAGTACAAACAAACAAAAGAGTAGCTTTTAAATATTTACAAACTACATGATTTCATCTGTATAGTTCTTCATTTTCAAGGTTTCAGTCTATTTACGTATTTGCATCAGGCACTACTGAGTCAGCAGTGGTCAGATAGGTCAGATATAATACTGACACATGATGTTAGTAACACCAAGAAGCAGCATGAACTATAGTAATTGGGTAACTGTAAAAGAATGAAGTGAACAACAGTAGACAAAGAGCTGAACCTTCTGGGACACTTTCAGATGGGGTCCCTTGTGGGGCACTATTAGACACGGTCTCTTCTGGGACACTTTTAGAAAGAGTCTACAATACTTAGAGGAGCCTACTTGCACTTTAAAGTCTCTGTTGCTTAGGCAATCTTTAAACCAGACTACAGCTTGAGAGGTAATTCCTGCAATTAGTAGAGAGCTAAAAAGTAAAAAGTGGCTTACCAGATCAAAGGCTTCTGTTTGGTCTATAAAAATGATCTTGCAAGGAGTCCTTTGCTGAAGTATTGAATGTTACCATCTGTACGAGTAAATAAGGATCTCACTGTGCTCCTCCCAAACCAAATTCCATGTTGGTGCAGTTGCACCTACTTAGAACATCACGGAAATAACTTTTTCTGCCTTAGATGAAATGTGGAGGAAACCATTAAGTATAAATTACTGTGATTAGAAATAAGAATCAGTATGTCAAAGTGCCCTCAAACAGTCATCACTCTCCACTCAGAGACTGAAATAAGTTACCTGCCTTAGTCACTTTACAGCAAATAATCAATTGCTAGGAGAAAGAAAACTATGCAACCAATCAAAGTGAATTTTTCAAGGAATTAATTGAGACACAAAGACAGGAATTCATTATTATTATTATGTAAATGTGATGCATGTGATGACTGAGTTAAGATTCTTCTACCCAAAAGTCCTAAACGGCCTACTATAAACATTAGCTAGATATGGATGACCTTGTATTCATAGGCCTCGTCCTCACTACTTAAGAGCTTATTTAATTTTTATTCCCACTTCTCCACTATTCATTTTTAACACATCAGCCTCTAATAAAATTTTCCCCTCCCTAGTAATAAAAGTCCCTAAAATGTAAATCTGCCTCTTCCCTCAATAACTGCCACTCCATTTCACCCCAGAATCCACTTTTTATACTTATGAAAAGTTTGTAGTGCATGCAAGAAAAATGGGACTGAATTACATGGGTGAATTGAACATAAACAAATGTACACATCTGTCAAAAATTATGATTGAAAGCCCCCCCCCCCCAACAAGATGGAATGAACTCTGAGTTTGTTAAATTAAGTAGTGTGTTTTATATGAAGAGGGAAAAAATATATGTCAGCCATTTTGCCACTGTCAGTATTTTTGGCCAATCTGCTGTTTGGCTGGGTTGCATACATACTTGCGCCACAGAAAGTTTGAACAATCCAGCAAAGACCATTATCATAGGTTCAAACACAGACACTATTTTAATACACAATTAAAACAAAACTAAACAAGATGTAGATACTATGGACAGATCTTGTTTATTACAGTATAATGAATGTATTTCCAGATGGTAACAGAATAACTGCAGGTTGGTCACTACTTATAGTGCCAATATACATGAGATACAAGGTATTGTACAATCCCGCTGAAGTATTTTGAATCAAGACAGGGCAGTTTTTGTGACAGTTTACTCACAAATAAATGTTTGTTTTCTATAGAAGGGGTAAAAACTTATTAGGATTTCTAGGGAAACACAAGAGATTTCAGCAATATGATAATGCTGGGTCAGCTATCAACCAGCCAAAAGGGTCATCTCCATGTGGCAACTGTAGCATCAGCCCTCATGTAATGAAAGTTAGGAATTTCACTTCTAAGAACACTCATTGTTTTGATATCAAAACATCTATAACATGTAAAACTGAATGGGTGATACATTTGGCCTTCTGCCTCTGTGGAGCCTTTTATATAGGTCAAGCTTCCTGACCTTTTAAAGTTAGGAGAAGAAAACTTATTAGTGACATCAAATGCTATAAACACTCATAGGCATTGATACTCCCTCCACACATACACTTAAAATAAGTAAAGAAAAATGAAATGAGACATTGAACTCCAAGAACATCTGTGAATGGTATTAACTGGGGCATTGTTTCACCCTGGTTTAAATGGCATGCATTATATGACTACCAAATTTGTGTTCCATTGTGAAATATTTTTAAGAAGTTTTTGCTCATGTATGTGTATGGTTTTATGCACGCATGTGAAATGACTGTTTTACATTGCATCATACCCATACACTGGAACATCCATCAGTTAAATTTAATGTTATAGGCATTGACAGGTGCTTCACACAGAGATTTAAAATGACTATAGAAAATTACATGTGAACCTAAACTACAAGGAGCATCAGTGAACAGTATTAGTTAGGGAATTGTTCTCTCCTTCTCCCCTACACACTAGTTTAAAATGATACATTTTAAGTAATATTTTTATGACAGCCACAGTTATGCTCCAGTGTGAACTATTTTTATGTGTTACCAGTTTTTTGCCTTCATGTATGTATGCATGATTTTTTGCATGTCTGTGAAATAATTATTTTACATTGTATTTTAAGCATCTTGCAACTTTAAGCATTTTGAACACCAGTCAAGTGATTTTGTCTAATATTTAAAGGTTATCCAACACAGTGGCTCTTGATAAATGGAAAAAGCTGTGTTAAACCCAGCAAAACCAGTATGTTCTCTTTTTTGCTTACATGCCTGCATTTTTCGTGCTCTACATTGCTGGCATTTTATTTCTGTTGCATATAACTAATCAGCCTAAATGTAGCTGAAACATCTATGCAACCTTTTCTGTAATTAACATCATTTCTGCACAGTCTTTTAACAGCCCCCATATGCTTTACCAATACTACCTACTGCAGTATCAACAGGGGTGTCTTTAAGTCTGTCTGTTTACTGATCCTGTCAAGCCCTTCTACTCAGCTGCAGTATGCAAAAAAATAAAATTCCACAGATATAACCTTGGCAATCAGATAAAAAAAAATCTATGTAATTAGCGCACCTCTTTAATCTCACCTTCAAAATTGTATCCCCCCAAAGGATGCACCCTTTGAAGACTTCTCTTATCACACTAGATACCCTTCCATGAGACATCCCAGACACTCGAGCAATACTTCGCCCAGATTATTTGGTCCTTGTAACATCCATTGACTTCCCACCTATCATACAAAGGTTACAGTAAACTCTCAGTTATCTGGCACCCATGGGGATTGGTAGATGCCGGATAACTGTAGTTTCTGGTTGCTTGAGAGTTACTATTAAAAGTCGGCCCGACTAATACTGTACCCTATATTATTTGTTTGGTTTGACTTGTTCTCAGGTTGTGGAGAGAGGGAATTTATTATCATCTTCATTTTTAAAGCTCTAAATCTCTAAAAATGTAAGGTATGTTTCTGTGGGGGGAAAACAGAAAGTGCAACACATCAAAATCGTACTGTATTTCTCCAATTTTTTTTTTTTTTTTTTTTTTTTTGCCAGTTGCTTGAGAGTGCTGGTTGCTCGAGTTAGGTTAACTGAGAGTTTACTGTAAAGCTGATCTCCAAACTCAGCTCTCCATAACTTTTTCTCAGCTAATCTTCTGGCTATAAACTTTGCTAAATCTAAAGCACTGCTTCTAGGAACCAGTCAAAACAGAAACAACATAAAAAGATTACTTCCAGAATCAGATTATTTTCTAAAAGTAGTGAAGCAGGTGGAAGTAGACAGTATGCTGAGTGAGATGGTGTTGATATTAAGCTTAGGAGCAAAGAAGGCCATAACCAGAAATTGGAGAAGACCAGATAGTCCACCTATAAGAGAGATATGTTAGAGGAGCTACAAGAAGTGAAAAGGAAGTGGACTAAGAGGAAGAAGAAATTCTTGGTATGGTGGATATCCTGGTTGGAATGCTTAAACAACTTAGATAAAAACGGTGTATAGATATGATGCAGATGATGACAGGAGTGTATTGTTGCTGTAGGAAAGACAAAATGTTAACAATGTAAATCACAGGGTGAAACAGAAACAATGCAACTAGTTAAATCTATTTGGAAAATTGTTTAATGCAGTGAAGTCAAGATGGAATACGAAGTGGTACAATCAAGCAATATGTTTTTTGACATATGAAAAGGTGATCTAGATTTTGAAACTCATGGCAAATTATCATTTTTTTAAATTAAAACTACCAGTAAATACTAAAGAAATTAAGTTATAGATATATAAAAAAAGTACGTTGGACTGTGACCAGATGTAGATGCGAAACTGTTTTTTTTTTCAGTCTCCTTTGATTTTCATCAGAGATAGACTAGACAGCCACTAGACTAAATATTTTCACATAGCATGCATGAGGATTACATGTGAATGTTTGCAAATGAGCTTCAAATAAAGCTGTTGAAAGTGAAAAAAAAAACAGAAACAGGTAAACTCTTTCTGGGTGATCATCTCGTCTGTAAATAGTGAACCAGCTGAAACGTTTTCCTCCATTTCTTTAAGTGTCTCAGGCTCCTAAATCCAGCTCCATCTTTTAAAGTGCAAATTATCATTGTGATTCCCCTACCTCTGCTTCAGTCACAGCAACTCAAGCTTTTAAAGTGCAAATTATCATTGTAATTCCCCTAGCTCTGCTTCAGTCACAGCAACTCCAGCTTTTAAAGTGCAAATTATCATTGTAATTCCCCTAGCTCTGCTTCAGTCAAAGTTCATTTATGGTTACTGTTGTTATAGATTCTATTCTGTGGACAGAGCAGCTTCTCCTCAGTCTGAAATTAGAAGGAGCTGACAGACTGAACACTTATATTTGACATTCAGTAGTCCTCCTGGTTAATTATTGATATAATCTGCATAATAAAAAGAACACTTTCTGTACACATTATTCACTAGTGAAACACTTCACTCTTTATACTGCCTACTGTCAAATCAGACATAGCTACTACAGCAATAACAGGATTTGTCCTTTTTTTCTGTTACTTCTGTAGTATTAAATATCTGCCATATGACGAAGCAGGTAACAACATTTTGTTTCTCAAAACATGTAACTGACAAAACAGACTTAAACACAAACAATATTAATGTTTGCCCCAACTGCCCCTTTCTACCTAAGAAAATAAGCATGGACCAATAATTAAATAGACATTTTATTTATTACCAGAGACAGACAAATGAAACTGAAGGGAAGAATCATGTTAATTCATACATAATGTTTTGGTATCCATGAAAAATCAGTTAAGACATCTAAAATATAGAAACAGGCAACAAAGCGTAAGAAAGACAAAAACTAACAGAACCATATTCCTAGAAACAGGGCTCTGAGTAAAACTCTCTAAGGACAGTGTTAAAATAAAACATTAAAATATTTTTGGGGGTTTTCCATACACTCCAGATTGTTGCATATAATTTCATTCCAGCTGATTTTCAATCTTATGTAATCATTTGGGCTTCACCTTCATAGCAGATCGACCAAGTAAGGTGAAGTACGTGAGTAAGAAGGATGAAATGGTGCACTATTTCCAACAAAAAATGCTGTAATTATTCATTTATAAAATGTCAACTGCTTTTCCTTTAAAGAAAATAATCAAACAATGAATAAAAAGAACATGGGATCAAACACCACTATACAATATGATCACTTTATTCAGCTGGACAGCAGTAGCAGCTTCAAACAATAGATTTGTTAAGAATTTGGTAACCATTCAAGCATATGAAGCCAAATATGGCAAAATGGAATATGTAAAAATGGGAGGAACAAGAATAACAAAACTCTGAAAGTTAGGGATTAGGTGTAGAAAACTTCAAGAAAGCAAAGTAAGTTTACAAATTCCATGGGAAACAGGGATGGGCACATTGTACCCCAAACTGTCACCTATCAACATCCAACATCGTTTACATACTTAAACATCCTTTTAGTGCAAGGTGCTGGCACTGATGTAGCTGGCTGCTGGCTATACAAGCAGCTGCTAATATAAGTCAGATGGCAACAAGGTAGGTGATGATTGAGCTGTATAAGCATCAAGATAGCTGCAAGTATTGTGGCAGCATTTTTGTAACACCACAGAATTCTGAAATGAGTACGGTACACCAAGTGGCTTAGACAGATTCAATAACTAATGCATGTATTATGAAGGGATGCTATGTGCAGTCTGATCAGTATGATTTTGTTGACAGTTTGATGCCTTATGTAACAGAAACAAGCTATATGATTGCTTGGTGAGGGTCAGAAACAAGACTCTTTCTATAGTGCCATTACTAGGAAGGTATTCCAGTAATGGATCATATACATTGTTATCATTAATTCAGTATCCAGTCTGTCACCACCAGGGCCAGGCATAGGTTAAATGGGGGGATGTTTGCCTTTCTCCACTTCACCTATTTTTAAATACTTTCAAGCAGCTATTAGTAAATTAAATAAAACTTGGAGGAACTAAGAAAAAGTGCTGTCAGTGCAAACCAAAATTTATCTGAAGAGAAGCCCATATGACACATATGGAATCACTTTCTAAGTACTATTGCTTTGAGAACATTTTAGGGTCATCTCAGTTTTATATAACAGCTCAAACTATTCCATGTTTAGTTTGATTAGAAATTACTCGGCTCAGTTGAATACTTAAGACAATTTGTTTTGGATGGACATTTATAAATGCCATATTTATATGTACATAATGGTATAATCAGCAAAGCTCTCTCTGCCTTCTAATCTGGTGAATTTCTTTGTATGCAATCTCTTTACTCAAATGCTTACAAAGCTGAGGATCATCTGAACGCCCTGACTCCAAAGAGCAAAGTGTTGTCATTTTGCAGGCATTTTGACAGACTTCACTAGTATGACCCTTGTGGTAGAGATACCAGAACTTCTGAAAAAGCCTCTCATCCTTAAGAAATGTCTGAATAAGCTCTTTCCAGTCAGCTGGGAATACAGTCTCCATCCCAAATGCCTCTCGTGCTCGATACAGTAGGGTCCACTTTGGTGAACCACCAGGTCTATTAGCTTCTGTGAGATTAAGGATATGTGTTTCATAATCTAATACCATGTGTGAGCTTTCTGGATAATCACCATCAATATCATAAACACGATAACCTGAAATGTAGAACAACAAACAAAAATTAACTGTGCAGCTGCAGTACTGAAACTAGTATTACCAAATTACACATACAGCAAAAATTCAAAATATTTCAGCAAATGCAGTTAAAGTAGCCTGTCAAGATTGCTCAAATATGGAATTAAGAATATTTAGCAATATCACCCCTTCCATCAGTCTTTCCCCACAGCAGAGGGTCAGCCCCATAGGTAAGTTCAACTCTTTACCTAGACCTTATTGTGAATGACATTCAGACCTCATTACACTTAGGTTCATAGGTAGCATGCAAGCCGGGGAGCAACTGAAGAACCTAACTCAGTTTTCCCAATTGCCCCGAACACTGTTTAGTTAAGTGACGTCACATAATAAGTAAAATGAGGCTGAGGGAATCAAACCTTGGACTAAAGGAAACAGCTCAGTAACAGTTACAAGTAAGGCACTGTTGGAAGGATGACCACCTTTCTGGACATTGTAAACCAATTTATTTATCACATAAAAAGCACTAACATACACTTAAAATCACATAAATGCTTTAACATATCACTGTGTTTTCGTCTTATATCAAACTTCCTCAGATGTACACTGACCCTTTACCACTCGTAAATTTATATAGCGGACAATTAAGAACCTCCAATAAAAACCTTTTCCTAGCAATTCAATTAAAACCATTTCTTACATTTTCTCTCCACTCTACAATGAGCATAAAGGGTACAAAATAAGTCATAATTCACAAAACGTAAATATTTAGTATGTCCATCTCAATCAGGTTAATGTTTTCTAATGGGGCTGTCAGCCTAAAATGCTGAGCTTGTTTAAAATGATAACAATGTTAAGGAAGTAGCATAAAAGATGAACATGAACAATATGGCCGAGTCACAGAGAATAGCTTACTCTGACATTAGATTCAGTACTACTGCTGTGTTCATCTAATCAATACTGTTACACAAAATAAAGTCTTGCAATATCCCTTAAATAATTGCCACTTTCCAAAATATGCATATACACAGATATGCAAGTAGTTTGATGGCACAAAATGGGATGAAGAACTACTTAAGGAAATTAGTCCTATCATGGAAACTGATTAAATGGCATTATTTGTAACACTTCTTGTACAGAAACAATACTAGGCAAGCAATTACAAAGGCCATAATATTCTTATCCATATGCACCTTTAAGTAGACATATGTAAATTTCCTGCTACCCTTTACAAACACTTAATATTGCTCACCTCCTAAACTGGGGAGGGAAATAAATGATAAAAGCCTTAAATGTAGCTAAAGTATTACTTTGTTTGACCTCTAGTGGTAACTTATTTCACTGGCTGGGACTACGTTGATTTAGAAACCAATTTCTCCAGTGAGTCTTGTTTATTTGCTGGTGTAGATTTAGATTTCTTGTGTGATTATGTGTAGGGCCTCTAGTTTTTAAGAGAGAGGAAGCCAAGAAGGACTGGGTTTTTCATGGCTCAAAAAGAGAGAAACAAGTCAACTCAGAGCAGCCAGGACAGTTGAAGTATTTAAGGCTTTTACTTTTGTTGGTTAAACTGCGGTGGTGGTGCTGCGGTAGCGTTGTTGCCTCACAGTAAGACGTTGTCCTGTTCGATTCTCAGCTAAAGCGTCTTCCGTGTGGAGACATGTGTGAATGGGCGTACCTTCGTTGAAAGTTGTGCGTCAGAGCTGGAAACTCGGCATGTAAAAATCTACTGGCAATCATTAGCGGACTGGAGTTCCGCTGTGGCAACCCCTAACCGGGAAAAGCCGAAAGACACAACAACAACAACTCTTGTTGGTTAGAATTTTTTGAGGCCAGTTGAGCGATAATCTTGTATTTGTATGTACAAAATGGGGCACTGTAGTCAATGACAGGTCTGGTAAGTAAGAGTACAGTGATAGGATGACTTCTTTGGATCTTAAATTCATTCCCTTGGAAAGTGATTGAGCCAGATTTAAACATTTCCTGACTATGGTGGAAACATGATGATCAATAATAGAGAGACAGAGCAAAATCCACAAGTACTCTAGTCTCTTATGACTATTTCTGTCTGAAGAAGATTATCATTTATAACATATGAGATGGGAACTTTTTTTTTTGCCAAACACTACTATGATATACTTTTCTGCATTTAGCTTTAGATGGGTTGTTGCTACTCCAGCCCCCAGGTGTGTGTATATTCCAGCCCTTGCTTGTGCTGTTCACTATCAGTGACTGAAAGGATAACAGTACTTAGCCTGATTCATCACAAATCTAGTCAAACCCACTTCCTAGATATTGGCCTGGATGCCCGCAAAATAAATGCCAGTCAGGAGATGGCCCAACACTGACCTCTATAGTACATCACTAGTTACAATTTTACATTTGAGGAAGATACCAGCAACTTTTACAACCTGGATTATGATGAATAACCAAATGATCAAGTTTGTTTAGTTTTTCAATAATACCAGCATGGACAACAGTGTCAAAAGCCTCGCCCAGGTCACAATAAGCAGTGTGCACAGAGTGACCACTGTCTTCAGCCTATGTGACCTTTTCAAAGAAGTTTATTTGGTTTAACAAATAAAACTGACTGGGATCTAGATAAGTTAAGATGCCTATGTCTGCAGAAATTAATTCTGCTATATGTTCCATGGTTTTGCCTATAAGGTTGGAGAGACTGATGAGCCTATAATTAACCAGGCCTGTAGAAGGGCCACACTTGTGTACAGGAGTCACGGTGACAATTTTTCAGGCATCAGGTATAAGGGCTGACGTTCAATAGTTTAAGGAGAGGCTTGGACAGTCCATAATTGGTACTAATAAGAATGTAGCCTGATATGTTTTCTGGTCTCATGGACATACTAGTTTTACCCTTTTGGGATGGATTCTAAGACTTGTTCCATTGGGACTTCAGGGAAAACTAAATTTCCAGATATAGTGGGGATTATAATGTGGGTAGGTGGGTTAAAGCTACTGCTAAATTTGTTTGCCACACCTTTCAACTTCTTAGCACAAGAAATTTGGACAAAGGCCCAGAAATAGGGACAGACTTTAAGTATTGCTCTTATAAACTTAAAGTTGCTAGAATAACTGAATTTGTGTCCGTAAGAATTTTCTGAAGGATATGAAGTCTAAAACTTTAGTAACTTCAGTCATTAGTGATTTGACAGAAAACCACAAATTTTATGATGAACAGACCAAAATATGAGGCAAAAATCTGGAGAGTTGAGAGGTATGCTTTCTGCTAATATACTGACTATAACCCTGAGATCAGAATATGTCACATTATTATGGATGAGCTCAGTGTACTGCTGGACATCATTCCTTAATTTTTTGGCATAACTGATAAAAGATTTGCAGTTTCCTTTGGTGTCTACAGCAACCTTAAATGTGTGCTCTGCTTTGCACTTTCTAATAGCATCCTTATATTTTTGCTGGCATGATTCACTGTAGTCTTGAGACGGAATGGGGAGATCTTACAGCTTTTCATTATTTGGTGTGCAGTTTATTTTATTTATTTTTTATTTATTGCAGTTGGTTTACCAGGATAGTCCATTGGGTCAAATAACCCGTTTTCAATGGAGTCCTGGGGAGAAAAGCTCCAGAACTAAGTATGTTACAAAAAGTGATTCATACTAGTTATACAAAAACTATAACACATTATAAATTATATAATAATCCAAAGTGTTTTGACACCAGCAAACAATTTCAAATAAACACAAAAGAAATAGCTATGACAGAAGATTAGATAAAATCAATAGATAATAGATAAATAATCTGATAAAATGCAAGAGGAATCAAGGCGAATAAGGAAGATGGCAATTACAAGTAAATTAGCTATGAGGGATGGGAGCAAGAGCATTCCCACTTGGATACTAGGTGGGAATGAAGAGATCTTTTAAAAATAGAGTGGTTGGGGGTGGTGCGGATGGATGATGGTAGAGAGTTCCAAAGGCGGGCAAGGACAAAAGATAGAAGATTTTTCCCTGGGGGACGAGTGGGTTTATAGATTTCTAATAGATTTTGATTGTTGGATCTCAATATTCTATCAGGAAGGTGCATTTTGAAAGCTGATGAGAGGGAAGGACAGAGAGAGGAGTTAAAAATGAGTTTGTGAGCAAGAGTTAGTTGAGTGTATGTGAGATAGTTAGGAAGCTCTAGCCATTTTAGTGTATGGAGAGAGGAACAGTGGTGTGAGGAGGACTTGTGGTTGGTAGCAAACTTGGCGATTTTGTTATAGCAAGAGGAAAGTTGGGTTTTAGGGAGGACTGTAGATTAGTTAGGAGTGGGGCTCCATAGAGAAGGGAGGGGATAAGAAATGAAGTAGAGAGAGTGATTTTTGCAGCAGGTGTGAGGTATTTATTTTGCGGTACAGCATACCAAGTTTTGGTGGGTTTTGATATTTAGCTGTAGGTGAGAATTAAATTTGAGTTGGTTATCAATTTGGACCCCGAGTAGCTTGGTCTCTGACACAAGTTCCAGAGGTGAATTGTTTTGACTAGTGATACAGAAAATGTTTGTGTTGAAGGAGACAGCTTTAGAGGGGGAAAATAGCATTAATTTGGTTTTAGAGGCATTGAGAGCAAGATGATTTCTTTTCATCCACTGCTCAGTGGTTGTGAAAGCTTCTTGGGTCAGTTTTGGAGTGAGGGGATAGAAGGGGCCGAGCATATAATAGTGGAATCATCTGCGTATTGGATGATGTCTGAGGAAGGAATGGAGTTGTGGAAATCATTAATAAATATATTAAAGAGAAGGGGACCCAGTATGGACCCTTGGGGTACCCCAGTAGGGGTATTTAGAAATGAGGAAGTGGCTTTTTTCCATATAACTGCTTGATATCTATTAGATAAGTAGTTGGAGAACCAGTTCAATGAGGAGGGAGATAGGTTAAGTCCTGAGAGTTTGGTTAGTAACAGGTTATGAGAGATAGTGTCAAAGGCCTTAGAGAGGTCAAGTAGTATGGTAGAAACAATTTGGCCAGAGTCACGTGCTTTGTTAATAGTTTGAAGGAAGGAGAGGAGGGCGGTCATAGTACTGTGATTAGGTCTGAAACCATGTTGGGTGGGAGTTAGTAGGTGCTTTTCTAAAAGGTAGGGAAGGAGTTGAAGATGAATACATTTTTCTAAGATTTTAGAGATGGGGGATAGGATAGCAATGGGGAAATTAGTAACATTGTTATTGTTGCCCCCTTTGTGCAAAGGGATGATGTAGGCCTTTTTCCAGATTTGGGGTACTGTACTTTCTAGGATAGAGCGGTTGATTAGAATGCTAATAGGGTAGGAAAGTGCATCAGCAGCTATGCTAAGAAAGTAGGAGGGGATGTTATCAGGAGCATTAGTACATGGCTTCAGTTTCAGAAGGAGTTTCTTTATAGTGGAGGTGGGTATAGGTTTGAAAGAGAAAGAGGGAGAGTGTGCAGGGGGGGTGAGTTAGGGGCAGATGCAGTTAATGTAGTAGTTAGAGAAGGAGAAGAAGTGGAGGGAGAAAAATTGTTAAATGGATATGTGGGGGTGGAGGTGGTGCTGGGTGGGGTGCAGGGGAGGGAGGGTGGGGGAATATTTGAGAGTGTAGTGGTGTTAGAGAAGGATGATGTTAATTTGGAAATGGATTCAATGAAAAAATAATTAAATTGTGTGGCTAGATCCAGGTCAGGAGCATTTGGGTCTGGGGTAGGGGTATTTTGTTTACTAGGGTTGAGAAGAGTAGAGATACCTTTCCAGAATTTCTGAGGGTTAGATTTACTGCTATTTTGGAGTGTGGAGAAGTAGTTTTGTCGATCGGAAATTATGAGTTTTTTAACCCTGTTTCGGAGAGTTTTATATTGTTTTTCGACTAGGGGGGATTTGTTTTTCTGGTAATATGCCCAGACTTTGTCTCTGTGTCGCATGGATGCTAGTGTATTTTTGGACAGCCAGGGGGCTGTTTTAGTTTTAATTCTCTTAGACCTTAAGGGTGCATGAGAATCAAGTATTTGTAGGAAAATTGTGTTGAAATGGGCAACTGCATTGTCTAGAGATAAAGTTTTTAGGCAGTTCCAATTTATAGATTTTAGAGAGTTTGAGAAGCTTGTAGGATCAAACTTTTTTTGGTTCTGGATAGTAATACAATTATGGGTGCAGTGCAGGTGTAATGGGAGTCGTTGTGTGAAGATGGGTATGTGGTCGCCAAGGGGATCAGGTAGAGTACCACTATCAGAGAAATAGTGGGGGTGAGAGACTAGAATCCAGTCTAGAATGCTGCCATTAGAGAGCTTTAGAGGGGTATGTTGTGGATTTGATAAGTTGTGAAAAGTTGTAGAGGTTGATATTGAGAGGGTTTTTAGAGGACTGAATAGAGGCCCAGTTAATATTCATATCACCAAGTATTATTGTTTCATTGCTAATGTTGTTAGAGAGCCAGGAAAGGATATCCTCAAGTGTAGAAATATTCTCTCCTGGGGGGATATAGAGTGAGGCTATACAAATGTGTTTGTGTGAGTTAATTTGGAGAGATGTGAGGAGTAGTTCAGCATTTTTGAATTGTGGAATCAGTTTGTTATAGGGGGTAACTGATAATGCGGATGAATAAAGGAGAGCTACTCCACCTCCTTTTCTATGGGGCCTGTCTTTTCTAATGATTGAATAGTTTGGCGGAATTATTTCAGAGTCTTTTATATAGGGTTTTAACCAAGTTTCTGAGATTGTTAGGATATCTGGTTTATTATGAACAAGCCAGGCATGAAGGTGTGGAACTTTGTTTACTATGCTTTGGGAGTTAAAGGAAGTAAATAAGATCGACTTGTCTGTAGAGGAAACTGTGGCGGGCCAGGGTTGGGATGGATATCACCGGATAATAGAGTAGAAATTAGATATAAGAGTGGCTTAGAGAGGTAGATGGACAGTTTGTGATTGGGTTCTATTGTGGATTTAAGGAATCTGATAGTAACAATGGAGGAAAAATGTTTTTGAAGGGTAATGTATTTGTATGGGAAGAGTAGGAGGTTATTTATAGGATATAGATGAGGAGAAATAGGAGTATGTGAGTCTGGTAGAGTAGAGTTAAGGTGGTTAGTAATGTGGAGAGGTTGTGCATGGTGAAAGTTAAAGGGTTGGGTGATGTAGTAAAGATAGGATAGAGTGAGGAGAAGTAGAAATAAGGAGATGAATGAGGATTTTGTAGGCATGGTGGAATGTGAAATATGTAGAGTTGATATGCTGTTGATAAAATATTTATGAATACAAGAGAGTTATGTTGGTGTAGGACCAGGTAAAGTTAGGAGAATAAGAGTAGAAGTGGGAAATAGAGTAGGGATTGGAGTGGGTGCGATTTCGGAGTGGGGTGGAGTGTAATGCAAGTAGAGAGGAATTCTACTGGATTAGGAGGGATAGCTGTGGTGGGCAAGTAAAATTTTTATGGGCGGATGGAGGGAGGGGTAGATGTACAGATAGTGAGGTTGGTTGGATAAGAATTACTGTGGGTGTGCCTATGGGGGAAATAAAGGTAGATGCACTGGGGGTGGGTGGGATTTGGGGGTAGGGTAGGGGAGCGGAGTGAGCTTAACGGAGCGGGTAGAACCAAAGAGGTCTGAAGAGGAGGTTCGTGAGAGTGTATCAGTAAAGTGTTAATTGCAGAGGGGAAGGTAGAATGGAAGAAAGACCTGGGTGTGTTGGATGACAGTGAACTATGAGAAACTAGAGCAAGTGAATAGGAAAAGAGATGTTATAGCTAGAGTGAACTACTAGAGGTTAGGAGATACAGTGAGAAGGGGGAAGGTTAGAGCTGAAAGAGAATACCTACAATACATGCAGTGAAGTCAATTTGGGGAAGGGGGTCACCAAGTGGATAGGTAGAAAAATACACCTTACTCCACTAGGATATCCTCAGGGCCAAATAGAACTAAACAAGAGAGTGGTTGGTGTAGGTGGGGGGGGGGAAGAGAACCTAGAGACTAGAATAAGGGATATCTAAGGCTGCTGGCTATCCTGGCAGAGGAGTGTACTAAATAACAGCTATCAAGGCTGAAACAATAAGGTAGTAAGGGTTCAGCAGCAGTTACACATACTTCCTTAGCTTCTTCTTGGTGCAAAGTCCAGAAAAAAGGAGATGAGGCAGCAGAGTAGGTTGCTTTTGCTTGAGCAAAATAAGGTAGCTGTATTAATTAGGTGGGTTTTAGGTGTCCTCACGGGCTTAAGTCACAGGGGTAACTCAGGGAAAAAAGCTATAAAACAGGAGAGAGAGTTGAGACAAAAATAGCATTTAGTACCATTTAAACACACCTTGCTTCTTAATAGCAGTCAAAGACAGTTAATAAGTCTATATTACAAAAATAGAGACATCATACATTATGTAGCAGTTAGAAGCACTTCCAAAGATACACAGGGTAGAACAGAATCTATATTATAAGCACGTGGAAGTTAGCGTTCAATAGCAAATAATTCAGCCTGCAAACTTCGACGGCGTTGTATGTTACATTAGCCAGATACGCTTCTTCAAAATGCAGCTAGTAGCCTTTGATAAACGTCGGCATAAAGTGTATAACAGAAATATAACATCAAACACATGGCGTTCGTTGAGCGTTTAAATCGCCAACCTCACTACGTTTATATAGTACATTAGCACTTCCCTCCACAAATAAATGACACTACACACAATAAAAACGCCACTATGGAAATGTTGTAGCAGGGCTCAAACACCAAGCACATTGCATATGCAGGTAATTAAACCAAAAGCTCAATTTAGTAAAGTATGTAGAGAATATTAAGTGTTAGCGACTCTATGCCCAGCACACATCTACTATAAATAACATCAGTTAGCACTACCTAATAGACCTATTATACAAAAACCTTACCCAGTACGCATCTATTGTATTAAATCACATTAAAAACAACATGCGGAACCTTGCGCTTATTTAATACAGAGCGCGACGGTAGCAATATTACAATATTACAGCAAAACATCAATTAGGTAGAAAGACATAACACATGGAAGCGATAGTACAATGAACAAACAGGTACAACTTACAGTGGAGGTACACGCTCAGCCAGGGCACTCAGCAGTTGAGATGGGCGATGTTTAAAGATGGCGCCCAAAAGAAGGGAGGTATTTTATCACTTCCAGTAGGAAGAGGGAGGGGCAGGGATGGGAGTTAGCCGGAAGAGCTGTAAGGTTGTAGCAAGGGGGAGGAGACTTGCAGGTGATGTCTGTAAAGACGGGAAGGTGCAGGGAAAATAGATAAGAATAGAGCTATTACTAGAATAAGCGGCTATCACGGAGATATAGGTTTATTGTTCAGTTTATTTATCAGGGGAGTTACACCAGAGAGGTTTAATCCTGAATTTACAATTATACTTAAGGACAGTGGGTACTTTTCTGTGCAGCTTGTTAGATGTTAATAAACACTGGAGGAGAATTCAGCAGTGCTTTTGAGGTGGTTGGGAGTTTTGTGTAGGTTTTTTTACAAGATGAATTAGGTTTGATCCAGAAAAATCCCTAAAGATGGCTTCATTGGGTGGCTGAGTGGTAGCACTAGGCCTAAGAAAGAAGATGACCAATTTGTGGTTAGATTTAACAAGGGATGAGGAAATGATGGGTAGGAGTTCATACAGGGTCTAGGCTGGTAAGGACCACGTCAAGGATATCAAAGCCTCTACTAGGTAGTTTTACAATTAGCTCCAGAGCACTGGTATTAATGAAACCTAACAAACACTGAGTATATCCATGTATATCTTGGATTCATACCTGTCTCTCCAGTGGGTCCTATTTATATCACAAGCAAGGTTTAAGTGTGTAGAATGGGTAATTCTGGTGCTGTTTGTTTTGTAGATATGCAGAACATACACCAGGGTGGGGTTTGACAATGCCTTGTATGCTAGGCATAGATCTCCCCTCAACAGCCTGGAAGAGAGAGAGTACAGGGATACTGCCTTGATGTGGTCTGCATAGGATATGTTATGTACACCCTGTATTCCTTTAGTGAGGAACCTCTGTGGACATTCCAATTGATGGATGTGGCTGGCTAGGTACATACCAAAAAGGGCACTGTACTCAATGACAGGTCTGATGAACACAGAATACAGTAGAACAATGATCTCCTTGACCTACATGCCATACTTTTGTTTATAAGTTGTAGAACATAGAAAGATTTCCTCACTATGGTAGACATGTGATGGTCAAACAGTAGATTACTGTCTATGTTCCCAAGTCCCTGACTACGGGGTTTGCTGTCAATATAATAGTGACCAGGGGTGGATGACTTTCCAAAGGATATTATTATGCATTTCTTGGCATTTAGTTTTAGTCCATGATGTGACACCAGTTATTTGTCTGTGTTAGCCCATTCTGGAGAACATTTGTGTCAGTGGGGAATTCTTTGACTGCTCCTAATTTGCAATCATCTCCAAATTTAGTCACCCAGAAGTGACTGACATTGGCCTGGACTATAGAGAGGTAAATTCAAATATCTGGTGCAGTGCACATAACAGAAGACCAGGAACCAAAGGGAAAATGCATCAAACAAGCCTGTATACAAACTCCGTTTATTGCAGTAAAAACACACCAAGATTAAGCGCTTTCATCTTTCCCATAGAAGACTTCATCAGAATAAAGCACACTGATTCAAGAACCATTTTTATACCAGTACATGTTACATAATAGATAAAATTGAACTGCATTATAACTGGATGTTGTTCCAAAATTCTTTGTGCACAGTAATTCTGCTGATAATGACAGGGACAGGGAAATTGCTGACATGTATAATGACTATGCTGAAGTGTATAATGAAATGGATGAAGGTGGTTCACAGGATTTTCAGCAACAAAGACGTTCAGAAAGGATAGCAAACAGAAATCAGGAGTGGAAATACATATACAGTCATGCAGTGCAAATTCAAAAGGGACATCCCAACCGGGGGGTGGGGGGGGCAGATATCAATTGTTGGAACTGAACGTACTGTGCATATTTTTCAAGACTTTAAGATTTACAATTACACAGACAGGGTATCATTAAAGTTTTTTTTTCACTTTTTTCCTAAAGGATTTAAATTTGTTCCCTCTAAAATACTGGATGTTGCAGAGTGTTTGTTAGATGTTCAGATGTAGGAACTTAGAAAGCTCAATTTCCGTCTCCTTTTTTCCCCAAAATCAAGTGGGGCCTACAAATGAGGCAAGTGCTCACAAAAATATTCTGAAGAAAAGTAGTGTGTTCAATCCACCACTCCATCCCCTCATTAATGTTTTTGAGAAGGCAGTGAAAGAAGATATGTATGAGTTATGGGCTCAGAATAGGAAGTTTTATTCCAACTTAAGTTCTGATGAAAGAATTCTCATGAATCAACTGAGGGGGGACAAGGGACTGCGTATCATGACCCCTGACAAGGGAGGTGGTATAGTAATATTCAGTTCACAGGATTACTCCAACATTATGCAGGATATTTTACTTAATGAAGAGAATTATGCACAGGTTTCTAAGAACCAAATAAATATTGCTTATCAACGTACTGACAGTTTAGAAGAATATGTCCTGGACAAACGTATTACTAATAACCTCCTTAATTTTCTTACTAATTCCTATCCTAAGGTGCCGGTCATATTCAGCATCCCAAAAATACACAAAAGTATCACTGAACCATCTTTTACAACAATTGTTGCTGCCAGTGGCTCCAAAACACATAATCTGGCACTCTTTGTAGATAAATTGACTAAGCATGTAGTGGAGAGAGCAGCACATCTAGTTAAGGATTCCTGGGATTTTCTAGGACAGCTTAAAGAAAATCAATGCGTAGCTGATTTGGTATTTCTAACCACTGATGTTGAAGATCTTCTTTCCTGTATTTCTAAGCAAGAAGGACTAGAATTATTTGAATACAGACTCTTTAAATGTTCCACCTTGATTCACAATAAAGCAAATCTAGTGTCTGAAATAATGGCACTCATCTTAGAGAATTTTTTTTATTCGTTGAGGGCCAACATTTCCAACAAACAAGAGGAGTAGTCATGGGGGCTGCCTGCGCCCCTACATATGCAAATATAGTACTATTAGTCTGGGAATTAAGATATGTATTCCACAAAGAATTTTGGAACAACATCCAGTTATATTGCAGGTTTTTGGATGACATCGTTATTTTGTGGAAGGGAAAAGTGGAAGATATCCCTGGCTTTATTAACCACCTGAACAAAACTACTTAGTTTTTGGAATTTACGTATAGCTACAACACTAGAGGTATACATTACTTAGACGTAGCAATTTCCCATACATCTACAGGTTGCAAATCTAACATATTTCGTAAGAGTTCTTTTTGTATTTCCTACCTTCATTATACAAGCAACCATCCACTTTCACAGAAAAAGAGCTTAGTCAAAGGCAGGGGCGGCTCGTGGCATAGGGCTGCCGGACTGCAGCCCCCTCAAAAATAAAAAAAGAAAGAAAAAAATGAAAAATAAAAAAAAATATTTTTTTAAAATTCGCGGACTTCGCGCATGCGCATAGACCGAGTCCCGGCTTATCGGTCTATGCGCACGTCCCCATAGGGGGACACAAGGAGCGTCTGTGCACTTTTACAGTGCACAGACCCGCCAGGATTATGCAAGAGGAGCAGCAGGGACTCGGGACAGAGCCTTAGGGATCTCGTTGGCGTCGGGAAGGAGCATTGGGATCTCGCGGGTCTTCAGTATTGCGCGGGAAGGATGTATGTACGGACGTTAACTCTGGATGTATTCATTCAGGTAAGGTGCCTTTTAATTTACAATGTTTATTTTTATTGAGTTTGTGCTTTTTATTTGTGTTTATTGAGTTTGTGCTTTTTATTTGTGTATGGTGCTTGAGTTTGTGCTTTTTCTTTTTATTTGTGTATGGTGCTTGAGTTTGTGCTTTTTCTTTTTATTTGTGTATGGTGCTTGAGTTTGTGCTTTTTCTTTTTATTTGTGTATGGTGCTTGTGCTTTACTGGAGTTTGTGTATGGTGCTTGTGCTTTACTGGAGTTTGTGTATGGTGCTTGTGCTTTACTGGAGTTTGTGTATGGTGCTTGTGCTTTACTGGAGTTTGTGTATGGTGCTTGTGCTTTACTGGAGAGAGTGTGTGTGTGTGTGTGTGTGTGTGTGTGTGTGTGTGTGTGTGTGTGTGTGTGTGTGTGTGTGTGTGTGTGTGTGTGTGTGTGTGTGTGTGTGTGTGTGTGAAAATGCCCCAGGTGCTTATGGTGGTGTGGTAGGGAATGCCTCAGGCTTGAACCCTGTACCCTGTATGCAGGTGTTAAAGACTTGAGTTCCCTACCCACCACCATTTTTAAAAAAATTTCAGATTTTTACCTCATATTCGATCTGATCTGTTCCTCATAATATCTGTGGTTTGTAAATGTTGCAATGCTTGATATTTGATGGTGTAGTAGTAGCATTGTTGCCTCACAGCTGCAGGTTCTTGGGTTTGATTCTTGGCTGGGGTTCCTTCTTTGTGGGGTCTGTATCTTCTCCCTGTGTTTGTGTGGGTTTGCTTTTGTGCCCTCCCATGTTACAAAGACATGTCTGCATTATTTCTTCCTGGGCCTCTGCTGAAAATTTGTTTATTTGTTCCAAGTCAGACTGTCCTGATTAAAAATGTTAAATAAAATTGATAGGCATTTGAATTTCAGACTTAAGGGTTTCTGAATGTTTAATTCCTTGCGTATTTGATGGTGCAGTGGTAGTATTGTTGCCTCACAGCTAAAGGTTTTCTGGTTTGATTCTTGGTTGGGGTGGCTTCTGTGTGGAGTCTGCATCTCCTCCATGTGTTTGTGTGGATTTGCTCTGGTGCCCTGCCATTTTACAAAGACGTGTCTGCAGTTTTAATCCCTGCTGAAAATTGGTTTTGTTCTGTCCGCAGTAAAATTGACAGGCATTTGAATTTCAGACTTCAGGTTTCTGAATGTTTAATTCCTTGCATAATTGATGGTGCGGTGGTAGTATTGTTGCCTCACAGCTATAGGTTTTCTGGTTTGATTCTTGGTTGGGGTGGCTTCTGTTTGGAGTCTGCATCTCCTGCCTGTGTTTGTGTGGATTTGCTCTGGTGCCCTGCCATTTTACAAAGATGTGTCTGCAGTTTTAATCCCTCGTCTCTGCTGAAAATTGTTTTGTTCTGTCCGCAGTAAAATTGACAGGCATTTGAATTTCAGACTTCAGGTTTCTGAATGTTTAATTCCTTGTATAATTGATGGTGCAGTGATAGTATTGTTACCTCACAACTATAGGTTTTCTGGTTTGATTCTTGGTTGGGGTGGCTTCTGTCTGCATCTCCTCCCTGTATTTGTGTGGATTTGCTCTGGTGCCCTGCCATTTTGCAAAGACGTGTCTGCAGTATTAATCCCTGCATCTCTGCTGAAAATTGTTTTTGTTCTGTCCGCAGTAAAATTGACAGGCATTTGAATTTCAGACTTCAGGTTTCTGAATGTTTAATTCCTTGCAGATTTGATGGTGCAGTGGTAGTATTGTTGCCTCACAGCTATAGGTTTTCTGGTTTGATTCTTGGTTGGGGTGGCTTCTGTGTGGAGTCTGCATCTCCTCCATGTGTTTGTGTGGATTTGCTCTGGTGCCCTGCCATTTTACAAAGACGTGTCTGCAGTTTTAATCCCTGCTGAAAATTGGTTTTGTTCTGTCCGCAGTAAAATTGACAGGCATTTGAATTTCAGACTTCAGGTTTCTGAATGTTTAATTCCTTGCATAATTGATGGTGCGGTGGTAGTATTGTTGCCTCACAGCTATAGGTTTTCTGGTTTGATTCTTGGTTGGGGTGGCTTCTGTTTGGAGTCTGCATCTCCTGCCTGTGTTTGTGTGGATTTGCTCTGATGCCCTGCCATTTTACAAAGACGTGTCTGCAGTATTAATCCCTCGTCTCTGCTGAAAATTGTTTTTGTTCTGTCCGCAGTAGAATTGACCGGCATTTGAATTTCAAACTTCATGTTCTTCAGAATACATAGTAGCACAACCTTTTTTCTAGCAATTTTCTAAGTTTATAAGATGAATATTTTAAATTTGTCCCTATTTTTGGGACTGTATTCCCCATTATTGGCTTCGTCCAGGTTTTGTGCTAAGGTTGACAGCTATGGCAAGAACTGAATTCACTGAATATGGACTGTAGAATTGTGCATATTTACTGATAAAGGTGCACTGTAGAATTGTGCATATTTACTGATAATGGTGGACTGTAGAATTGTGCATATTTACTAATAATGGTGGACTGTGGAATTGTGCATATTTACTAATAATGGTGGACTGTAGAATTGTGTATATTTACTAATAATGGTGGACTGTGGAAGTCTGAGTAGACTTTTTATGATAAATGTTCTCAACTGGGCAGTTTTGCCATTATGGGTGCATATGTTTTGTTTCATTGCTTACTGGAAAAATGTTCAAAACAAATTTAAAACACCCTCTAACAAGTGTACTGTATTGTACAAGGAATATAATTTTAGTACAATGAGGAAGGTGTATCACAGAGCACATGTATGTTTCATATGCAAGGGGCCTATGATTGAAAACAGCCCAAAATTAATCTTTATCTGCCACTGGCAAAATGTATTTTCTTTGAATGTGGGTTTCAATGCTGTTTCAATGAATGTGAGTTTCAAGGGCAGAGAAGTTTTAATGCTAAGTTTTCATTGTGAGACTGCATTGCTTTGTTTAACAGATTACTTAATGTTTGTGCTGTAAAATACAAAATAAAACTTTCAAATGAAGTCCAATCATTGAAGTAAAGCAGTATGCACATTAGTGTTTATGGTAAATGGAGTGAAATAGCCAAGTAATGGTTAATTGGAATGGCTGCAGAGGCTCCAGTTCAACCATTATTTTGTCAGGGGAGGGCAGCAAACTCAGACAGGCCCAGCTGAACTATACCTCCCAACTGTCCAGATTTTCAAAGAATGAATAGATTTTTGCTTCTTATTTTTGGTTTGTTGTTCATAAAATTTGTAGTTTTAATTCCTAAATGATTTGCCAGAAGTCACTAAATAATAAGTTTCAGACTTCATAACCTTCATAAAAATGCATGTTAAAGTAAGAGCCGTTCTATCAACTGTCTCAATTTATACAAGAGCAATTTTTAGTACTGTTTATATGTGCCCCAATATATTTGGCCTTGTTCAGATTTACTGCATTAACAGGTTGAGAGGTACATGCAAATAAATTGCTTTATAGAATTAGGCATAGCCAACCTCTCAACTGTCCCCAATTTTTGGCTCAAAATGTTGCTCTTCCCCTAATAATCCCTCCAAAAATAGCAATTTTGGAAGAAAACATGGAGGGTTTACAATTAAGAAATAACTGTAATAATCAAAGTTATAGATTACTTGAAATGCATGTAGATTCTTTTATTTTGTCAGCTGCTCAAGGTAGCAGTACTAATATTAAAGTGTCCCTTCTTTGACAGGTAGAAGCTGTATTGTGTGTCTATTTTATATTTTTGCATCACATTTTGGTCCATTTTTCATAAAATTGTGTTTTTGGCAAATTAGTGACAAATCACTAAAGACTGAAGTTAGAAAATGACAGACATTTGAGTTTCAGATTTTATACCCTTCAGAAAATTCATACTAATGCAAGACCTATTCTATTATCTTTCTAAGTTTATTAGAGCAATATTTAAAAATTGTCCTTCTTGTTTTGCCTTTGTCCCACTTCTGTGTATGGCTTTGTCCAGATTTCTTGCTCTTGAAGTTGAGAGGTATGACAAATGTGTCAGGGCCATCACAGTCAGCCAGAGAGATTTCAAATTGTGACATGCTTGTTGCACCCCACTCCCCATGTAGTGACTCTGGATGTGTCCAAGCAAGGCAAGGAGTAGTTGTATCTACCTTGGATGGGGAGGACACACTGCATAAGTACTACAGTGGCTTTTCATCTGTCCTTGATTTTGCAGAATGGTCTGGTTTCTGTCATATTTTTGTACTGTTGATTTATGCTTATTACTCAAAGTGCCTGTTGCTCTGTGTTTAAGTAGCAATGCTTTAATGACCATAAGGTAAGCTTGTCTGACATCGTAAGATGCAAGTAAGCTTTAATAAGCATACTGTTAAAGAATTGCCAACATTGAAAGCCTTTCTGTTGTTGCCATGCAGAGAATACTTGACTAGATAATGTATAAGCCTTGGGTATTAAAGGACAGGATTCCATTATTTTAAAAAGCTCATTACACTTGTTGGAGACTTCCAGTCATCTCTACAGGCTTTACCCGTAAACTAAACAGAATGCCAATCATGTGTGGTCCATAACCTGTACAGTAATCCTTTAAGCAATGTATCTTGAGCTTGTTTCTTGTTTGCTTTTCATTTTTACTTTTATCATGTTTTCCCCATGAAACGTTGTCAGGCAGCAGGTCTTTTGGATAAGAAACATTTTTACAAGTGGGGGCATCACATAGATTTCTACTTTCAGCATGTTGCTTGGTACTTTAATAAAGCTGAATATATTATAATTAGAACTGCAGTGCAAGGAGAAGTAGTTTGAGTTGAGTGCTTCTGGTTTTCTTATACTTGATTTTGACTGGCATTCCAGTAATGTATTTAAAAGTAATTTATTTTTCATGCCTCACAACCTTTTGTTTCCATCTAGATATTAAGTAAGCTGTCATGCAGCCAATGCATTGAAATATTTTTATTCTTCTACACTTATTTTTGTCTTGATTGGACTTTCATAATGATGGTTTGCCACCCAGGGCAGCGTATTTAATTAAAGTTAGTTTTTTTGTGGTTTTGTGCATAGCTCCTCCCCTTTATGGTTGACCACACCCCTTCCCTTTGACCCCGCCCGTTCAGCATCTCCTGCAGCCCCCCTGTGATTTGAAGTCACCAGCCGCCACTGGTCAAAGGACAGGCTATAAGAACTGCACGCATGACTTCAGAATTGAGTGCTGTCAGGCAGGAATGTTTCACATTAAGAGATCTGTTTTTAGAAAAGAGATACCCCAAACAGATGGTGGAACAAATTATTGAGAAGGTTTACACAGGATGGGGAAAAAATATAAGTCCCTGTTAGAAAACCACCCATTAACTAATACAGCCCCCACAAATCCTGGTGAAACGAAGACTTATGAGCATACATGTATAGTGCAATACAGTCCTATATCATATGAAGTGAAAAACATATTAAAAAATAACTGGAGTATATTTAGGGTAAATAATGATCTGTTAACTGCAGTGGGAGATAAACAAGTTTTTATCAGCAAGGTGGGCATGAATATTAAGTATCTTATGGAAAACAAGTTGAATTTACCAATAGAAGGTGGTTGTGGTACAACACCTTGTGGGAGGTGCTCCCAATGTGCTAATATTTTCAAAGCACCTCAAATCCACCTAGCTAATAAGATGGCAACTAAGGTTATATTCAAGAAACGAAATTGCTTTACCACCAGAGTGGTGTACCATGCTCAATGTGATATGTGGAGTGGATTCTATGTTGGGAAAATGGAGAGGGCATTGAAAAGCAGAATCTATGAGCACGTATATGATGTTAAAAACAAGAAGGATATATGTGCATTATATAGGCATTCCCTCACTTGTTCTAATTTTAAAGGTTTTAAATTTGGTATTTTGGATACTGTGGACATAAGAGTTGATGGGGGGGGGGGGTGACTGGAAGAATTTATTAAGTAAAAAAGACCTGGTTTGGCAACTCAGACTAGCAGCTAATTTTCCACCAGGTATAAATGATTCCTTGACAATACCTCCAGCCCTGAAAGAAAAAATCTATGGAACTTTAAATATTTTAACATTTTTACATGCATTACTGTGCCTGCATTTTTAAACATATGCTGAAGGTATTTAATACATAACAGTGTTTTATTTGTAAAAAGCTAAGTTGGTTTGAATATTAACATCCTGTGTATTTAATATTGCTCATGTGACCATTTTACATGTGACTTTTTATGACAATACCATTAGCTCAATTTTATCTATTATGTAACATGTACTGGTATAAAAATGGTTCTTGAATCAGTGTGCTTTACTCTGATGAAGTCTTCTATGTGAAAGACAAAAGTGCTTAATCTTGGTGTGTTTTTACTGCAATAAACAGAGTTCGTATACAGGCTTGTCTGGTGCATTTTCCACTTGGTTACAGAGAAGTAAATGCCAAAAAGGATAGGTCCCAGGACCAATCTCGGAGGGACACAGCTTGTGGCTGGCCTCTTTGTAGAGGAGGACTCCTCAATTTTAATTTCCTGAGTTAAATGTGTTAGCCAGCTGGCTATCTACCAGTGACATAAGGGTTTATATCTAACCTCTTGAGTTTTTCAATAATTCCCAAGTGGGGTATTGAGTCAAATGCCTTTGCCAGGTCAAGGTACACAGTGTGAACGATTTTGCTGTCATCCATTCTCAAAGAAGTTCAGCAGGATGAGTAGGCATGACCTGCCCTTGATGAAACCAAATTGAGTTGGGTCCAGTGTCTGGAGGTTTCCTATGTCATTATTGATCATTTTCATGACAATTCATTCCGTGGCTTTGCATATGAGACTAATTTTGTGCTGCAACAAAAGGACAGAAAACTGGAATCTGCAGTAAAACTATAGAAACCGTCTAGGTCAAGAGTATACCAATTTACAAATGTGACCTTGTCACTTTTGTATTTTTGACGATTTGAGACAAATGCATTTAATGCTGGAACATCATAGCTGATTATAAATGTATTTTGTTAACCTTTGTTGCAGATTTTTTTATTATTATTATTTTTGCTGCTGCTGGCCTCTGAAATAGTTATGTAACAACCGTAGATACCATGCAAAAAAGAGCTATAAATGATGATGAAGTTTAAGACCATTATCAATGTTAACATCCAAAGAGAAAACAGACATCAATCTTCTTTAAGGTCAAAGAGAAAAATGAAAGTAAGAAACCACTATATCAGAAACACTGCATGCAACAGTGCCTAAATAGTGTATACTTCATATTTCAAACAGTTGTGAAATTATTTGCAGATCCCCATGGACTGCCTTAACTCACCTGTTATATCAGAACTTCTTTTTTTTTCATTTTTAGCCCCATGCTGTCTCATGTGCCTATAGTCATTCACTGGACTCTTCCACAGTAAGAAGTGGCAATAGTATGTCACCTGCTAGTGGTTCTGATATGTACATCCACACATATAAAAAGAAGCAGATATTTTGTAGCCTTACCTGGATTAAGATTAATATATGTTGTCACACTGGGGCAAATGAAAGCTACCGAAACAGGGCGAGTCAAAGTCTCCTCATCATAAAACATCTGAAATTCGTCGTAGTGAGTATGACCAAAAAACTGGCCTGCAATGGTGCTTTCATACCTATTCAAGCAGCAAGACAGAAAACATTAATCAAAAATAATACGAGCTACTCTCAGCAACATTTAAGAAGCAATCTATGCTTTCTGTAGGGGCAAGCTAATAGTCTTTTAATGGACGGCTAAGTCTCCGAAATGTATTTAAATCCATTTGGCAGAAAAACATACATTGTGAAACAGGGACAGCAGATTAAAAACAATGTGTTGAATTAACAATTCCATTTAACACCATTCAATGATCCATCTTATTTAAATTACAAAGTACAGCATTCCACTGATTTCAATCTATCTGAAATCCAAAATAGCAAACAGCTTATATGCTGGATGACATTATATATTCAAGCTCACTAACAGTACAATAACAAGTTTTACCACGGAGCAGAACAAACTGTTCCAGTCTTACCTGTTGACAATATGATAATAATTCCAGCTCCAGCTTTTTATGCAAACTCCAGGTGGGATGTGTCCAATAATGTGAACCTGCAAAACAGAACAGAAGCTGCAATGGAAATAGCATTCTTTCCAGCAAAACTTTAATCAATGGTAAAAGCAATCAAACATGATCAGTGAATAACAAACAACTGCATTTGAGCAGCATGTAATGATTACAGTGTCAGTGGTGCAACAGGCAACACATCCACCTTTGGTGCAGAAGGTAACAGGTTATATTTCCACACAAGGTAGGCTGATTGTTAACACTGCAGTGCAGCATAAAACAGGTACTGCACTCCTGAGTGTGCCATCTGTTGGATGAGACATTAAACTGATGCCTCGTCTACTTGAGTTGGTGGTATCTCAGGTAGATGTAAAAGATCCTGTGGAACTGAATTGAAAACAATAAGGTCCTACAAGATCTCTTACTTACAACATATTTACATATTTACAAATGTAGAAATATATAGATATACAAATTTATTTACACATATTCATAATTTTCTTTACAGTCATACCAAATTTTCATCCCTACTAGACCCCCAGTCCTTTTTCCATAACCACCATCTGATTTTACTTAATATTGTTGCTAAAATTCAATTACCATTAAACATAATTTAATTTACTCTTTCATTCCATATAACACATATGCCATAAAATAAGTTTTTATCTATTCTTTTAACAAATGCTTTACTTCTAGTCTTATAATATCCATATTTAATCATATCCATTTTTATTTTACCCACTTCTTTTATAAATTAAAAAAAAATACTTTATACATAGTTTTCTACACAACTTTTTTATTCTTTTACATTTCAAAAACACTTGTTCCGTAGTTTCTTCTTCTTGACATGTAAACATATTGTATCACTTTTCATTTCATATGGCATGTTTCCTTTAACTGGTAATTTATCTATTACCAGTATCCACAACAAATCTTGACAGTCTAGTTTATGATTACACCATTTGTTTCTTATTTTTATAACTTTAATTTTTTCATCTTATATTTTCCAATTGTTTTACATAATAATGTTTTATCACTGCACTCGTAAACCATACTTTTCTATTTTTTTCTATATCAACATTTTTTTTTTATTTTCCACAAATTTTTTTTTCTTGGTAACATTTTTTTCTTCATTTATACACTCTTTTTCTCTTTTAGTCTTTTTTACCATACCCCAAAATTTATCATATTTATATTTATACAATTTTTACTACTAATTTCTCATATTTTTCATTTATTCAATTTAAAACTTTGTACAAATTTAGTGAAACGGCATATACCACTGGGTTAATTAATCCTAAACCTGCTTCCTCTTTATTTACATACAAAACTCCTCATTTTACTGGGTTTTAATGTAGAATCTCATATAAAAGAAAAAAAATTATCTGCAATAATTCCTTTTCAAATACTGTTGGCAGAATATGCTATTTCCCATCAGTACTGAATATAACTAATAACCCTTTTTAGTGAAGTATAACTTATATGTTCTCCAGAAAAGACGTCTGTTTTATTTCTTCTATTGTTTTTTCTCACTGAATTCTTCTTACATTTTTATTCCCAAATTTTATACCTAACACAGAAATTTAATTCACTGTAAAATATACACCCCCCCATCTTTACTACAGCACCTAAACCTTTACTTTTTTCTTTATTTAAAGCCATCCCTATCACCTATAGACACTCATTTGTGCAAATTATTACTTCTTTTATCCAAAATTAGTTTTGTTGCCATTATTATAATGTCATCTGCATATGTTAACAGCAATGGAATTCTTAACCCTTCGGGTGTTATATACCCCGCCTCCTTCATTTTGTAATTGATTTCACATACTACCATATTCATAACTACTGCAAAGAGTATACAATTCATTGGACATCCCTGTCTTACACCACTCTTCCTGTGTACCTCTTGGCTTAACAGCTATTTACAAGTATTTTTATTGTATTATTACTATACACCGACATACATAATATCCTAACTTTCTCAGTTACTGCCCATAATATTCCATTGTTCAATTGTATCAAATGCCTTAAGGTTTCCTATCATGATTTTCACTTCTTCTTTTGTATTCATAATATCATCTACAATTTCTCTAACTATCATTAATAATTCTTGTCTTCTTTACTTTGAATCCTTACCATGTGCTTCCATTTTTCATTTTCTTTTGCCTTCTTTTCTGCTACTCCCCTTTTACCTTCTTTTACTTTTTCTGCATATGTTTTCTTTGCCATCTCACCTCTATTCTTTAGGATTGCCTCTGTATCCTCCTTTTTTGTATTTTCTCTATAATGTCTCCCTGGGAAACATATCCTTCATTTTCTAGTTCACTCTACATCACCATTTTTTTAAGTAAATCATCTTTCAACCCTCCCGACTGGAAGGTTGTAATTATGCATCCTTCATTTGCTGACTCATCTCAATCAAATGGATTTCTTTGAAATTTCCCAGAATCCTGCACACATTCTCTGATCTCAATATTTGCTTTCTCCTCCATTTCTCTCACCACTCCATTATTTCCTTCTCATTCCATCTGCCTCCCTGTTTCTCCAGGCCACCTCTGCTCCTGGAATGGAAACAGGAACTGCTCCTGCAAAATGGATCCCACTCACAACAATGATGAGTAGGGGAAGTTCCCTGATGTCAAGGACAAATATCTCCTAACAGTATAAATACCACCCCGAGTCTCCCCTATAAACAGACTGCTAGCCTGGTGGGACTAACCTGGTGAACAAATGATAAATAAATAAGTGTATTACAGTTTGCCAAAGGCACTAACTACTATAATCTATGCGAATTTTCAGAATCTTGAAAGAAACAAACTGTAATAATCTTTCACTGTTTAGTGCTTGTCTGTTGTATCTATGGTACTTCGTGTGGTTTGCAAACACTGGGCACAGTAAATGGCTGGCAAATTTAACATACTCCTGCATTTATTTATTTATTTCATTATTTCATTGTGTTAGGTCAGGTACCTTTTCTGCATGTCTTGACTAGTTAAGTTGTGACAGTTTACAACTCATCTATAGGTACAGTATATGACCGTTACTTTTTTTTAACTCAACCAGGGTGTCATTATCATTATTACTATATCGCACATCCAAGCTCCAGTGGCATATAGGGATAAAGGCCTGAATACAGATCAGGTGATTAGCAGCTTGGACACTTGGTAGTGGGGACAGGCATGCCCATCCTGGTTAGTGAGTAGGGCACAGCAAGGCATATAGTGTCATAATACCCAGGAGGAGGGCAGCATTGTGCAGATGTGTTTGTGGTAGGCTCTTGGTCAAACAAAATACAGTCTTGTGGTAACCCTCAGCTCAATTAGTGAAACACTTTGAGAATATATGCATTTGATGACTTTAGAAACTAAAATTTATACCTACTGCCCATACAACTATTACTCCACAAGAAACAGGCACCAATAACAAAAATCAGATTTGATCATGAGGTACTTAGCCAAACTGTGGAAGCCAGCCTGAATTGACAGTCAGAGGACAATCAGTGCTCACACTGACAAGACTTCTTACATCTCATACTGTAGTAAGAAGCACTCTATAAAAGGGGGAGGGTTATGGGTCATTGCACTAACATGGTTAACTTGTCCACACTGGCTAGTGCATGGCGTAAGGCCATTCAAATTCCCACAAAGCTGGGATGTTAGCAGGAAACCAAAAAATCCCATACAGCTGCCTGAATAATGATCTCTCAGCTTTCATTTCCATGATTCCAGAAACTCTCCACCACAGAGGTATGTGCAGCATGGTTAGTGCTATAAACAGCAAAAACATCGCCGATGGCTGCTTCAATGACAGCCCCTCTAAGGTGACTTCAGCCTAGCTGGGATATACTTAACAGCTAGCAGGCATGGTGGCAAAGAATATAGAATATCTCCGATGGCTGCTTCAATGACAGCCCCTCTAAGGTGACTTCAGCCTAGCTGGGATATACTTAACAGCTAGCAGGCATGGTGGCAAAGAATATAGACAAAAATATTATTTTACACAGTAATGAGAATTTGGGATATCTGCCCATATGACAACTTGTAAGGGCTGTATGTTGGGATCTACTAATGTTTATCATTAACTGGTACAGAGTATTTCACTCATGATTCTTAGTTTTGTTTTTTGTTGCCCATTTTTTAATACCTGACCAGATAGTGGACTTACACTTGTCATTTGTGTCTTCTTCTATGACAGGAATATATTAATGCCTTCTCAACCTTTTCACATAACTCATCTTCTAGTGAGTGCCTTCTACATGGGTTCCTAGGTAAGTACTAGGCTATCTGTCCGAGGGCATTTATAAGCCTAGCCAGAGTGTGTCGGCTTTCGCCGCCCCATTGATTAATTAACTGATCGTCTGTCAAGCAGAGCCAATGAAGTGATCCCAGGGGTGTATTTTCTGTTACCCATCCACTCGTCAAGATTTCTCTTGAAGAGTGTTAGTGAGGGGTTCTGCCTGATATAATTTGGAATTTTGTTCCAATGCATGGGGAGTCTCTGTGACAAGAATCTATCCCTCCAACATGTTCTATTTATTGTTGTGGTGAGGTTTAGCTCACTAGAGCACGTGGCTTGCAGTGACTTGGATTTCTTTAGGTGGAGCATGTCCATCAATTCTGAGTTGGACATGGCTTTGTAAGTCAGGCAGAGATCACCTCTGAGTAAGCGATATGCCACTGAGTACAGCTGGAGTTTTTTCAGTCGGGCTGCATAGGACATATGTTTGAGACCAGTAATCCTCTTGGTGAGGTACTTTTGTAGTCTTTCCAGCTGTTGGAAGTGTCTTGTGAGGTAAATCTCAAATGGGGCATTGTACTCTATGATAGGTCTAATGAGTGACGAATAGAGGGGCACTATAACCTCTTTATTTCTAGATGCAAACCTTTAGTAATTAGATGGGCCACATAGAAGGATTTCCTAACTACTCTGACAATATGATTGTCAAAGGAGAGATTACTATCTACCTGGGTCTCCAGCTCGCTTATTTCCTCTTCTGTATTAAGGGGGCTGCCACCTATGTGGTAATTCGTGGGTGTTTTGTTTTTCCCAAATGGGATAACTATGCATTTTTTGGCATTTAACTTGAGACCATGACTTTGATGTGTAGGTATCTCCTGTGAAGACACTAGGTCATAAGACACAAATGAGTGACTATGGCCACTTCATGAGTACTGACCTGGTGCATTCTGTGGTGACAAATCACAAATGAAATAACACTGAATGCTACCCATCTGTTCTTGGATATGCACCTATGGTTACATCTGAATATCTTTAGCGGGTTATGGGGACACATAATGTCTTGGTCCTGTAGAAGGGCAGTGAAAATTAAGGCAAAATCTATCTACTACAAGTCTAGGACTACTTCTGACTTAGGACAGGATGCTGACTCTGTATTCAAAATGCAGACCTAGGTGAACACAAATTTTAGTCTGTATTCATTGTTGAAATTGCCCCCTGCTGCCCCTGTTATGCAGTGCCAAGTTTATTAGTGTGCTCATTTCCTAAGCACTTACAGGAAATCAAATCCAAAACAGCTGCAGTCTGACTGCATAATCTCCATTATGGCAAACAGACATAATTATAGTACAACTATATTTTTCAGATTTTAGAATGAATCAACCAACAGTAAAAGAAACACAAATTAAAATCCCTTTTTCAAAGTTGATGATGTGCAGCTTCAATGATTATGTAGCAGCAGAAGCCACAATTGTAGTCAAAGTCCTCAAACAGAATGTTAAAACAAACAATTGAGAAATAGGAACATACAGGGAAAATTAAAATCCATCTATCCATCCTCAACTCCTTTTCCCATTTTGCACATGGGGTCAGGGTGTCACTTCAGTAGTGACAATCATCTCAAGCCAAGGTTTACACCACCGGGTGGCTAGCCCTACCACACACACACACACACACACACACACACACACACACACACACACACACACACACACACACACACACACACACACACAGACACACACACACAGCCAGTTTAGAGTGCGCAGTCCACCTACTGCATGTCTTTGGAATGTCGGAGGAAACCAGAGCACTTGGAGGAAACCCATGTGACCACAGGCGAGGATATACAGACTCCACAAAGAAGGCACGCCAGCCGAGAATTGAACCAGAGAGCCTCTCGCTGTGAGGCGACACCTCTAACCGCTACACCACCATGTCCACCACAGGGAAAATTAAAATGAACCACCCTAAAGTAAGAAATGTTGGCAAGGACTGGACTATGCCAGAAACACATTCCCTTAAGTTTCACAGTTGGACATTTATTTAGTATGGACGGATGAATAAAGCCACAGGTGGCTGACTTAATGCATATTTTAAAACTACGGTTAGAACTTTATATAAACAACATAACTAAACATTTAGAGATCTTACTATAGGCAAGTTTAAAACGGCACTCACTAGTAAATTTAGTTGATTAGTAAAACATCTGTTATTAACCGAAACTGCAAACTCTCAAGTCTTTGACTGAGTATGTTGCTTTGCATGCAAGCAAGAAAGGTGTTACCATCTGAACTGATTTATTTTAAATGTCATAAAACAGTGCATTCAGCCAAGTACTACATAGTTACTAAAGGAATAGTATGACTGTAAAAACTGTTAATGACAGCCAACAAACCATACCTAAAATTATTTCTACGGAATGTGGCAATACTTTATTTATTGGAAATAAAGAATCCGCTTTCTGTCACTGCTGCTACATTGTCAAATGTAATACTGGGGTAGGGGAAAAAGAAATGTAGAGATTGCTGGATTCATAAAATGTGATTAGATTAACTGAATTCTACTATGTTTGCAATCACAAGACAACAAATAAGCATAAAACTGAAGTGATCTTTGTACATGAAAACGAGAAGGAATAATTCTCCCCACACTGGTAGAAATACTGACTCTTCAAGGTAAAGTGTTACACCATGTAGCTTTAGTACTTAACTTACCACATGATTTGATGTGTCCAATATTTTTGTCCAATTTAAAGAACTAAGGAAAGTGTGGGATGATAGATATGTCCGGATATGTTGCCAGACATAGTTAGCCACAGTAAAGAAACGAGTGGAAATGGGATAGCACAAAAGTAACTAAGATTTAGCTCTAGGTGGAAGGGCAAGGTAACTCTGATACACAGTGAGGAATTTGAACAGGGTTTTAATCTTCTTCCTGGTACACTAAAGCAGAGAACCAGTCAGAAACAGAAACAGGACTCTAATACTAAAACAGGTAAAATAAATACTGAAAAACAGAAAGGAAAGCTATTTCATCAGGTGCCTTTTACAGATGATAAACAACGAACTTTCGGACAGCGCAGTGGTGCAGCAGTAGCATTGTCATCTCACAGCAAGAGGTTCTCTGGTTCGATTCTTGGCTGGAGTGCCTTCTGTTTGGAGTCTGTATGTCCTCCCAGCATTCGTGTGGGTTTCTTCCGGGTGCTCCGGTTTCTTCCCACATTACAAAGACATGTATCTGGAGCATTTCTTCCCGGGCCTCCGCTGAAAATTTGCTTCGTTCCAAGTCGGACTTTCCCGGTTAACAAATGTTAAATAAATAAAAAATAAGAAAAAATAAAATTAATGAAGGGAAGAAACCTGTAGTTATACTTGTAGGCGAAGAGGCACTGACCTTCACAAACCCATACTTGTGTTTGAAGGGGAAGAGGTCATGACCTTCACTTCACAACAGAGGTCTGATAAAAGTAATGCTGTCTGGACTAACCTCCTGATAAACCATGACAATTTTAAAAAGGCTAAGTTGAACGATTTTGAACTGAGAAGACAGAGAAAATTTAGCTAGTGTACATAGGGAGCCAAAGGCCAAGAATAGCCCTACTCTGTACCCATATTCTGAACTATTTATTTATTTAACATTTGTTTACTGGGAAAGTCCGACTGGGAAAGAGTCCATTTTCAGCAGAGGCCCAGGGAGAAAGGCTCCAGACACTTGTCTTTGGAATGTGGGAGGAAACCGGAGCACCCAGAGGAACTCCATGCGAACACAGAGGGAGGACATGCAGGCTCTGTACAGAAGGCACCCCGGATGAAAACTGAACCGGAGAGCCTATTGCTGTGAGGTGACAACGTTAACCGCTGCCACACTGCACCTCCAAATAATCTGCTCTACAAGATAACTAAAGAGAGAGAGAACAGAAAGTAAGTCAATCATTAGTTCTGAGGCTTTTCAGAGCACTTGTAATTAAGTTAGCATATATCCACATTTTGGTGGTCATTTAGAAATGGATACAGCAAAAGTCAAAATTCAGCTATATTTTACTGACCTGATATTTTGAAGGGCATAACTTTTGTGCAGCTTACTCAGAAGTGTTAAAGGATAGCACCCTCTCCTGCATTAAGAATTATTTGATGTCTTACTCATTATGGATGCTCCATTCAAATACATAGCGATGGACATTACTGGTCCACTTACAAAATCACAAAAGGGGCACCACACCAGTACAGATTATGCAATGAAGTCTCCAGAGGCACTACCTCATTTGAAGACTCAATGAAAAGTCTACAACCAGAGAACAAGTACTGCTTTTTATATGGTAGGAGTTTCCTGAGAAATGTTTACTGATTTTTAGAGGACCACTGTCAAGGGTGCTAACACTCAGAGCTGAAAGATCAGTCAGAAAACTAAAACACTGTGTTACCCAATGGCATTGGGGTGAAAAAAAAGTGGGGGTTGGGCAAATCAGTACTCAAAGGAAAGGTCTGTGAGCTATTCATTTTAATATAAACATTACCACATTGCAAATCCTGATTTATTAAGTCGGTTGTCAGTCTATAAAAATAAGGCTTTCTAGTTTTACGTTCATGCAGAAACCAACTTAAAATTCAATTTATACATAGCTGGAACATTATAAAAAAAAAAAAAAATTTGGTAGCAAGGTCACCAGAATGTGAAATTTATATGTACCAAATAAAAAAATGTCAGTGTATCTCCATAGTAATTTAACAGTTTAAAGAAGTTTAGCTGCATGGAATCCTTTGTTGGTGTGCTGAGACGATCAGATCTATGCATTTATTCAGCTATAAATCTTTAAGCGCAACTTGGACCAATGGATGGGTAACTGGAAATTGACCCCTGGTCTGGCTGCTATGTCTTTGATGGGCAGAGGCAGTCAGTAAATCACCACCTATACAAATCAAATTTGTGGATCACATTTGAGTGAGGCTTATAAGAACCATAGTGGTCATTAGCCTAGTATATACCTATGAACCTATGAATCTTTAACAATAAAAATATAATAGAGTGCCTATTACCTGTCCTTGACATGTGTACCTTGATTCAAACTCCAAACTTTTAGTTATTCAGAAAATCATTACCCAATGGATTAAAAAGGTAAACATGCAAGAAGTTAATAAGGACTTCTTTATCCAGCCTAGAGAGAATTGTACAGTGAATGGGGCACAGGCCCTCTCTAACAAATGGCTCATAATATGCTTTGCCTTTCAGAGAACTTCCTTAGAAATGAAACAACAAACTGACATCTGAAAAACATAAGGATATGTAAAACAGGTTTTGCAGTTTAAAATCCATAGGATGGGGTTTTGGATGGTGCAGTTTTTGTCAATACGAATCAGATGACTGGATATTTTGGATGAAATGATATTGAGGGGATATACATGCCAGACAAGCTATAAAATCAGGGGTAAAACCAGGACAAGTGTATCCCACTGTTGTTAGCTACATCTTAACACACATATTATGTAGAACAGAGTATTTTCTGAGATGTACTGCCCTTAGTGAATTTATCTGCTCAACATATACTATTTACAAAATATGGCAAACACTAACTGCAGTTTAAAAGCATTTCCTGCTATTTAGATTTACATGTTTAGCCCACACAAGTAAGCATTGAGCCATTAGCATTTTTCAGACAGCGAGACAGAAAGGTGAAATAAAGGATTTAGGATTCATAAAGTGCAGCACAAAATACCCATTTATGTAGGCACAATCATCTTTGTGTCATTGAGTTCAGTGGGTGTTGTTTTGGAAAGGCACAGGACCTCCTTTCATGGCATAGGACTCTACTTAAATTTACAATTAATTCACACTAGATGGATATTACAGCTTGTTTTTTCAAGAGAAGAAATATAAAATTAGTCATTAAATGCAACTAGAATGCAATAAAATACTTGGATGTAAACACTAAAACTGATTTACTGGATACAAAACAGAGCACTTGTGAATAGTTTTAGTGCAACCACTAAGCATGTTATGAGGCAGAAATAAAACAGGCTTCTGCTTTGCAGTATACAATTAATTCCTTAACAGTCTCTGACAAAATTCTTATGTTCATTATAAATGATGACAATTTTTCCTAGTAACTAATTCTATAAGTGGGGCTAATCTAATGCACTGGATTTTTTTGTGCCCCCTCCCTGCCTGTCAACCATCAGACCCCCCCCGCAATGATCTATTCACAGGGGCACATTTGTTCTCCTGAAAGGTAAAAGCTGATCACAGAAACATCATCCAGGCAGTCATCAGAGCCTCCCCTGGCTCCAAGAGCTGCTTGCCTCCTTCAGCAGCTTCTGAGGCATGTTAACATTGCCATTCTATGGGGATGGAGCACACAAGCATCACAGTATAACTGCACCTGACCTACCCTGTAATGCTGTAGCAGCAAGTGCTTCTGTTCTTGACTCTGCGGGCTGCAACAGCCAGATTCCCACTGGGTGTAATCCAAGTGGTGATCCAAGCTAACTCACCCACCCATAGGATGGGTGAGCTGTACGCCACTCGCTCTTATCCACCTGCCCAGCTCCCATACTCACTAAATGAACATGGGTCATGTGGGTCACAATTAGGGCTTTATCAATCTGAGCCACAGGAAGGTGTGCTAATGTACTGAATTTGAAAAGGTTCTCTGACAGCAGCATTCATTTTTATGTAGGGCACAAGAAGTGAAGATACCACGCATAATTCCCTGTGTACTACCTTTTTAATGGTCAAACAGCTTTGGCTTATAAGACATGAGAACAAAGCAGTAAATGGTTATACAGAAAAAAACATACAAGTGTGCAATACTCTATACATGTTGTATAAGAACGCCTCTGGAGATTAATTCTCATTAATGTCTACTCAAACAATAGAAGGGAAGCATTTTTGTAACAGTGGTAAAGAGTATAGGCCTCTTTCTTTCATAGTCCAGCCATTCTGAAAGTTTTGGACAAGTTCATAACAAATGGGAGTAGAGAACTCAGGAAAGAAGAGTACATGTAATCTTGCAAATAACCAATTAAAGTAAACACACTACTGAGGAAGGGGGTTCCTGGAGTATTTCAGATGGAAACATATTTGACTTCCTCTAATTCTACATATTTAAATGTCCATCTATACAAGACCTTGAAGAATCAATCACAGCAGGCCAGTACCATGATGTCAATAGAAAGTGGTAAATTACTTATATCTCTGAATAATCACTACATCTCACTATCTTCCTTTAAACATAAACAAAATTAATGGATAAACATCAACAAATTTAGTCCAGACTGAAGGGTATGGTCCTCCTATCGAAAGGAGGTACAGCCTGAGGGAGGGTAATGGCATGGCATGTGACTGGACGTATGACTCGGTGGCTTTGAAATATCTTTACAACTTTGAATATCTACAATTAAATAAATAAGGAAGTGTTGCATCTTCAAAACTTGCTTTGCCATTTTACAAATGACAAGTCCCTGTTAGATAAGTTATGATTCCATACAGACAGTTTCTGAGATCCCTTTCAAGCCTTCATGTTGGAGTTTATGCAAACAGCTCCTCTACAGGAAATACACACATGACTTACCCCAAGCTGGCAGGCCATTAGAACATGTTATTTATCAAAACACCAAAAACACCACTACTGAGTGTGAATGATGGCTGGTCCACCCATGACTGGTATACGGCTTGATCATGATGGTGAAGTATGAAAAAAAGACAAGGGGTAAATAAGCACTCCCCACGCCCAGAAGTGGATTATAACCATTGCACAACACCATTATTTAAAATAAAGAAATTATTTAACATTTTAAATAACTTGTTTTTTTGAACATCATCTTCTTGTCATATCGGGGGAACTGGGGCTGGATTTGTCAAACAGTGCAAATGTGTAGGATATTTGTGCATTTATGCTTGCAGAGTATGCTAAACTAACCATACTTACTGCCACTTTTTCCCTGTTTAAGGGGAGTCAGGATTAAGCATGCATGCATTTAGAGCTTCACATTAGGATGCGCGTCCATTCCCAGCATCACGAGTACATTTTTTTTATTTTTGTTTTTTTATTTTTTTATTTCTGTATATTACTCTGTTTTATGTAACATCAGATTACATTTTTTCTTTAATTCTTTTCCATTTTTGATGTTAGTGGATTGGTTTATGTCCACTGATTCTGTAGCTTTTATTTTTAAGCAACTAAAGCTGCACAGATTTCTGTGACCTGTCTCTGGCTTTTTGGTGAGAGCTGTCCCTGTATATAAGGCTGGATTTATAATGGGCACGCAGACTACTTTTCCCAATCAGTGTGAACACTTTTCAGTAATAACTTTCATTGTATAATTCGTGATATACTGGTTAAAAAATAGCAAGAAGAATGTAGTTATTTAGTTTCTGATAAAGCCGTTACTCAAGAAAAGACTTCCTAATGTTAAATATCTCATTTGAGTATAATTGTGCTTTCAAAGGCCAGAGTATTGAAAACGTCTGTGTCATTAAGGCCTAATCTGCATATATCCCATTATGCAATCAACAAGGGAAACTTGTGAATAAACTTTTAAAATAAATACAGGTAATTGCAACTAACCTGAATAAACATATGGAATATTCAGTAACGTAAACATGTACCTGTATCACAGTATATGTTTTTTCTTGACGACATATTTTTAGAAAGAACATGACCATAGTATACAACTCAGAATATTCATATTCAGCATTATAGTTGTACTAACTTGTTTAGATGGCACTTTATATACTCAGCATTACTTCTTCCGTATCTATAGAGCAATGTTCATTGTAAAATGTGCAATAAAACTGTTTCAGACATTAAGTAGACATGCTGGCAGGACATTTCCTATGTGTTGCTTGCTAACTGATATGTGCGTGTGCATGCATGTGTATGCGCGAGCACATGTTTGTGTGTGTGTGTGTGTGTGTGTGTGTGTGTGTGTGATATTTTCTCAACATAACACCTCAGATGTGATGGATTATTAATGTTTGGAAACATGTTTCTTGAATCTAGTTTCTGTTTACAAATAAGCAAGCCATACTTGTTTAGCTCTGGTTTGTTCAAGTCTCAAAACTTATATAGCAGCTGTTGTCTAAAGAATCCTTTTCACTGGTTTGAATAGCTGTTATTTTCACAAGTCGCGTGACTAAGTCACAATGCAGCAGCTGCTACACCATCATCGCAGTTCACTTTCTTCACATACGTGCTTGTGAATCGCTATTTTCAAGTTGTAATATGCAAAGGAGGTAACTTTAAATATGAACCTGTATGAAGGTTGGAATTACATCAAAAGTTCTGGAAAACTACACACACTTCCATTCATAATACAGCAAGAAGATCAGTGAAAAAATATATCCATTTAAAGACCTCACTGCAATTCAGACAGAAACATAAATGCACATGCACATCTATTATATCATTTATGCTAAAAAGGCACACACTTGCACATGCACATCTATTATATCATTTATGCTAAAAAGGCACAAACGTGCTTATCTCCATGCACATACACACACACTCTAGATGATATACATGTGTTTCTCCTCCTGGTGTTAAACTTAGAGCTGAAGGATTGAATTGAGATGCCCTATCATATGGCAACTATTTTTTTTTCACTTTTCTGGGACGCGTTCCTTACTTAAAAAAAAAAAAAATCCTTGTATATATGTAAGATAAACCATATTTCTTTTTGGTGACCTGAAAACAATCCCTATCACTCAATCATCTACAAATCTTTTATATATTGTTACTTTGTTGTTTTCTCAGTCCTGCCATTTGTCCAGATGTTCTACCTGTCTTCAGTTATTAACCAGTAATGGTATTAATGACACTACGGTAGCCCCTTGCCATTGTCCATTATCTGAAACATTTACATATTCCTTCCACAGATATCAAGACAGAGTTTTCCTCTCTGTCATACATGACATCAGCTTTTATATAAATGCAATCCATAATTGGATGTTAAGCAGCTTGCAGTAACCGTGCTAAACGTCCTATAACATTCACCATAAAGTGCTCTACTATACAATCTGGAATGCAGCACACCGTTTGCCGTTAGTTAGTCCTGACCTTTTCTAAATCTATCTAAACTGTTGTTCTGCTCACCTCACGTTTCACAAACAGTACACAGTGTGAGAGCTACTGAGGAGTACACAGCTTTGGGGACTATCTGTTTAAAAGCATCTGATATTCATGAATATGTTAATGGTAATGCATCCCAAGACATTAACTTCTGCTGCACCACTTGGTGCTGATGGAAATAATCAATGTTTTTATTCTTAAATTATGCTGCCTTACCTTGAGTCCAATATATGCTGGGGGATCTTACAACAGGCAGCGGTATAACAGAAGGAATGGACATTACTGTGGTATGGACAGAGATTCCGTGGCATGATTCTTAAACACTGACAATTCTTTGCATTTAAACACAGACCTATAAGTCATGGCAAGTCAACCATAAAAGGCTTTCAAGGAACAACAAAGAGCAATATGTGAAAAGCCATAATCTACTTATGTGTTGCAAAATGGATGTGAACAACTATTATCTTTCATTTCATAGCTATTTCCTGCCACTGCTAACATAAATTAGAGTAATACCTACCCTGAGCCTCTGTGTTGTCTAAAGAAAGTGGACATTTTTGCCTTTTCCTGTACAACCACTACTGGTCCCAAGCAGACTGTTCTGCTTATATGGTTGTCAGTTTCTAGAAACTGAGAGAAACGCACCTTAACACAAAGCTATGGCTAACAACTTATATAAAAAAGTCATCTGACTACAATATTTATTTGTTTATTGACGTTTGCTTACCGAGAAAGCTTGACAGCACAATGGTATCCATTTTCAGTAGGAAAAAACTGCCCATAAAAAAGACAGTTTAAACATATAAAAAAATACTGACTACATAGACAAGTGGGATATTATTGCTTTTTAGACAGTTAATGGCTATAACCATGACATATATATCTATAAAATTTGATACATGTATGTATACACAGGGATGTACAATAGATAAGACTCGTATATTAAGCGTGAGGGGAAAGGACTAACAAAGAACTACTAGCACATAGACATAAATTAAATTTACTTTCCTAAAAACAAGGAATTAGCAAGCAATCTGTAAAACAGCATGTGCCTCAAAGGTGCCTTAATACAATTTCAAGTAAGTAGTGACACAGTACTAAGTTACACAGCACTAAAAATTCCATCATTACCTGTAGATTTTTTTTTCCAAAAATACCTTAAAGTCTTTCATTTCAAGGATGTATCAATGTTTTAGTACTTTGTTCAGGAGTTTGCCAACATATTCTGGATAGTGTCAATCTCCATATTAATTTCTTGTTTGGGGATTTGAAATAACTGAACAGTAGAAGATCTAAATAGTCCCGCGGTACTGCACCATACCTGAGTATTAGCCAAAGCAAAGCAGTCATGAGTGCACAGGAGTTGATGAGCAAATGACAACTGCACTGGCCAGACTGAAACCATTTCAGGCTATGATGGACCGTGCAGCAGTGTGTTCTCCACTGATGCCTTGTTGCCAGCATATTTTAAGCCAGTTTGAGCTTATGAACTAGTAGAGAATGTTGCCTGGTTAGAATGTGTACACAATGTAGAAGCAGTGGGAGAAAATAACTATTAGCAACAGACAATCAAGCAACACAGGACAGAAAGGACTTAGCTCTACAAAGCCCATATAACTTTTCTAACACATTACTGTAAATGTTTGTCAAAACATGATTTTCAGTGATGAGATAAAGCAATTTTTTTTATATTACTTCAGTTTATATCTTGTCCAAAGAAGTTAGGGCAAGATAGTCTTAGTACAGGACAAAATGTCTTTATAGAACAGTGATATTACAATAAAAATGCTTTTGTTTCTTCTCTGAGAAGAATACTGTTTTGGCCTAGCAGTGTTAAGAGAAGCCCAAAATGATTAAAGTCATAGCTGCAGTGAATCAAAGCTGGACTGTAATTTATCAATGAACAAGGTTACTGTATTCAAGGTAAAAAGGACTGCAGAAACATTAGCAATACTGGACCATTTCTGAGTCTTCACAATGATAAGCCATGTTATTCAAATAGATAGTAAAATGAAGTGACCCTAGTACTGAGCCTTGACAGACTCAACAGTAACAGGCAGTGACTGTGCGATGGCATTGCTGTATCTAACTGATAAGTTCTTTCTTCTATACAGTATTTGTTGTATTAAATTGCACTGAGACAAAGATCCTAGCTACTTAACATGATGAAAAGTGTTGCATGGTCCAAGCCACAGTACACATTGCTTTGGAGTGATCAGAAAAATACTGATCCAGTAATTTAGCCATGAGTTAATCAGTCACAAATGTACACAATATTCATCAGAGTAGTATCATTGCCATTGTTAGGCTTAAGCACGTTTTGAATTCAACATAAGGCTATACTTATTTAGATGATAAAGTAGTTATAAGGGAATACATTTTTTCCATAATATTAGATGATGGAAGTAACAGAGCTATGGTATGATACCTACTTAGTGTAAGTGAGATTCCTCATTTACATAGAAATGCAGGAAGTGCCATTCCCACACACAAGGAACATAATTGTCTTTGATAGCTCTGTTAATTAATATTGAAATTTGGTAAGCAGAACTTGGTAGGGAGTAGGTTAATGGAAGTCGCACTGGGTTTTAACTAACATAGGACTGTATACACTAATCCTGATGACAAAGGATGCAGGGTAAAATATGAGCACTCAAGCTGTGAAAAGATTTAGCAGTCAGTCCTTTAACTAGATTGGATCCAATCTGAGTAGTAAACTCAGTGTCACTCAGGTGAGGAAAGAGTGAAAGCACGGAGCTTTATCCTGGAATAAGAGGCTTTTCCATATTATATCAGAATGTCTTTTGATTGTTAAAGTAAATATACTGTTATTCAAGACAGAAGTTTTTTTTGCAAATAAAGATTAGCTTTTTTACTTGGTTACTGGCTTCATGAAATTTGATGTAGTCACCATCTCTACAAGACATTATGGCTATGATCTGGGACATAATCCAGGACAGGTACTTAAGGTTTAAATACTTTTAGAACAAGGGGTCTGTCGTCTGTGCTATTTAAGACATCCAAAAATACTGAGTTGAAATAATGAACAACATGGCCAAGTGCAAACTATCACAGTATGTTCAGGTTTATAGAGTACAGAACTTGAAGCAGTTAACATTAACTTCTTTTAGTAGCAACGTCTTTGTAGCCTCTAAATTTTTGTATGGTCCCACAAATAATAAATTTAGGAAGCTGGTCCTTAATGGATTCAGTCATAATATCAACTATGTTGGTATTGCTTGAAGCAACTGTGAGTATCCTGACTCACTAACATAGCCAGACTTTTTGCCTATTTCTCTTGTCAGGATTATCAACCAGGCAAAATCACAAAGTTGCATAGATGGACTATGTACTAAAATCATCAAATGTAAATTCATGATCAATGTTTAAGACGCCCATAATGAGGATATCTGTATTTTCAGTGGATGTAAACCACTGGGGTTCTTTTCTATTACTGTTTTTGGTGGAATACATACATGAGTTACTGAGAGGGTCTTTAGACTATTAGCTTTAATCTGGATCAGGATTTTATCATTGTTGAAAATACAGAATGTTTTTTCTTGATAGGTAGTAAATATGTGAAGCTGCCATGGTAAAAGTATGGCAATATCTCATGCTTTCTGTCTTACTACAAAATATTATTAGTGATGGGTATCACTTTTCAGTCAAAGATCACATCCTTTACTCATTTCAGAAACTGTTAGAATATCAGGTCGATAATGACATCATAGAAGTGAAAGGATGATATCAGCTCTCATTTGGAACTTGAACCCAAGATCTACAGTATACCATGCAGATGTTACTGCCATTGGACCAACAAGAGCCTCTGGACAGACAGGTACTGAGTTTTCTTTTAAAAGCCTTATCCTTTCAGCTAGAAAGCCCCCAGTATGGTGATTAAGGTGAAATTACAAACACACATGAGTACCAAATGACAGCTAATATTATCAATTTCACTTCTATGACTGTAACAGTCCATAAGCAGAGGGCTTTCTTTGTATCTGTATGTGCATGTTTGTAGCTGTAATTTGCTGGGGGTTTCCTAGCTGAAAGAACAAGACTCATAACAGAAAACTAAATACCTATGTGTCTAGGGGCTCTTGCTGGTCAGGTAGCAGTGATAGTTCAGTACGCTGGAGGGTTTGGGTTCAGGTCCCAAATATCAGGTAACGTTATCTTTTCACTCCAGTTTATTCTAATAATGCCTAACCAGTGTGCTTTCTGTGTATTTCTGTGTGTTTGCAATTTGAGGTTTACAAAGACTAACCCAGAAAAAGATCAAATGAGTTTTCTTTCTGTTACCTCCGCCATTGATATGAGTAAGTTTTGCACTAGCAGCATTCTACAAAAGGGTTTATATTGCTGGATCAATGACAATATTAAGGATATAGGATGAGACTGGGATGAATGTCTCTAGAATGCAGAACTGATATTTTGATGATTACTGCCATACGTATAAATCATAACATATTGCTCTCCATTTGCAACTGAAGTGTTTTCAACATGGCATCAGTGGGATACATTAATGAAAAGCATGAACGTTTATATACTTGCTCTTATCAGGACGATGTAAGTATCCTGATAGAAGTGTATTTGGGAATTTTATTTAAAGATCAAGTTTAAATGTGTGAAACGAACTGTTGTTTTCATATTAAAAAGTGTTTGCATGCATACATTTTTGGTGTGAAAATAAAAGTTAATTTTGCAGCATTTAAAAATAAATTTAGTTAAAAGAAGAAGATTAAATGTACACAATTGTGTTTATGGCATTAATATTAATGGGTGGGAGGTAGGACGTTACGTCATTTTTGGTTCCAGCTCTAATTCTATTTTATGCCTCTGGAAGTTGAAGACGCGATAAGAATAGGATAGTGCAGTTAAGTAATTCCAGAGGTACTTGTAAAAGATAGACTTTCCTTTCTCCTTTCCTATACCACAAATTGCAGGGAAACATGAACAACAGTTGGTTTGTAGCTACACTGCTCACATTTATTGTCAGACAATAAGACAGTAATGGCATACCAAAAAATAGTAAGGGCAGAGGACAGACCAACCATCAATTAGGAGGACAGAATACAGCATTTAGGCATGTTCGGGGGTAGGGCAGGAGAGCAACACTTAGTTGGGAGCTGGTGAAAGATACCTGGAGCCAGTCTTTTCACTCAGAAGCAAAGAAAATGTGCAAAGTAATTACTACTGTGCAAAACAGCATTATACAGGACATATTTTCTGTATTTTAAAAGACATACGTTTTGTACACAACCAAACAGACATTCAACTACTTTGATTACTGATGCTAAAAGTAAGATAACAGTCTAACTTCATTTACATAAAAGGACACATCCTGACTACAACCCGGTGACGTGAATTTGATTAGTGGCTTGAGTGCTGTGTCTGCTGAAACTGGCATGGGGAAAGAGAAGACAGGAGTAATGTGGATCTATAGGAGGAGTCTGTGAGAGCACATTCCCAGGGCACATGTTCCCATGAATGAATCCCTGGTGCAGACAGCAGACCTTACAGGAGAGCTGGCTTCAAGAATGGCAGACTTGTCATTAGGAATTGAATTCACACTGATGTTCACTGCATACCAAACACATGCCTGGCACTGGCATGCACTGCACTGTTTCGGACGGACCAAAGGGGGAAAAAAACAACCCATGATGGCTACTTAAATGATGGTTCTCCCCATCAGTCCTTTCTCACCCTGGTGTAAGAGGGGTTAATGGGCCACTTGTCAGTGAGAGGGTCTGACAGCTGACAGATAACAGGGGAATTACATTGCAAAAAAAAAAAGTAAGACACCACCCTCAAGTACTGTCAAGTTTCTGGACAGAAAATGGTGAAAAATCAAAGAGATCAGTTTAACAGTACACCGTTATTAGTAGTGATTTACGATAAAATCAAGCTTCTTAAAAATTTTGCAAATGTATAGCAGTCCGGTCACTCCCACATCCATGACAAGAGCTTAAGACCTCAAATGTATGGTTGGGTCAAGAAGCACCTGCCTAGTTATATAGCAAGCCCATGGTATTACAACTGCCCTCTGAGACTGTAACAACAAATCTTACCTCAAGCAACTCCTGGTATGAAACTATTGTTGCACCATGCAATGATAAACCTCCACAGACAAAAACAAAGAAAAATAATCTGCAACTTTGCTTGCATTTATTAGGTCCATGTTTTGCAGTGATATGTATTAATATCATATTCATTCCTACTCCTTCCAATCATTCCTCTCCTCTGACTTCAATGCTGGCAGTATTTTAATGGCAGGCACCTTCCTTCTCTCCCAACTATAATAATCTTTTAACACCTTTATTGAATCACCACTTATAACAAAGGCAAACATACACTTATATACAAGAAAGCAACCATATTGACATGTTCACATTTACAAAATTAATATCAATCCAACATTACATAAATTGATCAATTCCTGCCTTCCCTTAAACATCACTCCTGCTCCAGAACATTATTATCCATATACCTTTCCCACAATTTCCATTTTTTCTATGTAATTTGCTCCTACCCTTTTCTAAAGATTCCACTTCCAGATCTTTTATCTCTGCTACAATGTTCAATACTTCCAAACAGTTGGTTTAGACTTTGATTTCCTTTTTCTAGCAATTGCTTTTTTGACAACCACTAGAATTAAACCTAACAAGGTCTTACTATGTCTAGGGAATTCAGATCATGTATTCCAGCTCAAAAAATAATTTCCTTAGTTACACCCATTTGCTCACCCAACATTTCTGACAGAGTACTCTGTAGGGATTTTTTAAAGTTTGCCAACTCATTACACTCCCAAAACATATGTTCCTTTTTACCTCTTTCTTCCCTATCATGGCTCCAGCATCTTTCATTTAACCAATGAAAAATTCTTTGGAGTCTGCTTGAGGTATAAAAATACCTATGCAAACACTTCCAAGTAAAAATACTGAATCGTCTAGACTTTGCTGAATAATTCAGAGCTATACATATGTCCTTCTATTGTTTCCTTATGAATTGCTTATTCAATCTCTCTCCCCAAAATTTTCTAACCTCTTATGATTGATTCCTATAGTTATTGTGCAATATTTTATGTGCCCTACTAATTAACCTTTTTTTAAAGCAGCTTCTGTTCTACATTCAACTTAAAACTCTACCAAAGCAGGTCTTACACTTAAGATTCTCCTATCCCTTTCTCTTTGTCTGTCCTCTGATATCAATCCCTGATACGGAAGGTAGACTCTAGCCTACAGTCCAAATGTCTTCTTGGCCTTTTCCCACTCTATTACCTTTCGCTCTCTCTCTCTCTCTCTCTACATGTTTACTTCCAATATCTTGGTTCTTTTGCCAATTTTCTCCAGTAAATTCCAGCCCCCTCTTGCCTATTCTTTGTACCCCTAATTGCAGCCATCCCTACTGGAAGAATCTCCTTTCTTCATTCTCATGTTAGCTTAGCTCTTAGAATACTTTCTGCTACTTTATAAATATAATATTCTTTATAGCTGTTGCTATTCTCCTTAAGGATTTGCTTCCAAAATCATAATATCTCCTTATTTCTTGACTTTCTGCCCTGCTTCATCAGGACAAGGGCATTCATCCAGTCATTCACCTATGCAAAAGTAAAAGAAAACATTTCAGTTCTACATATATCTTAATCTGCACATTTTTACACCCAATCCCCCACTACAACAGCCCACGATTAAAACCTATTGATGCAAATGTACTTTAGTCCAGCCTGTCTTCTCTTTTTACAATGTAAAGCTTATATTTCTTAAAACTAAAAAGAGAAAAGAAAAAAAATTATGTTTACTTTACTATCTTTATCAATTATAATCACTAAAAATACTTTTATTATATAACATGCAATTTAGATCATAAGATGTTTTATAGAAATACTGCTAAGAACAAAAATTGTTTTACTTAGTTACTTTTTCCTTCCTTCTCCCTCCTATTTTTTTCTTTTAGTGTTCTTCCAAACATTAATGACACAAAGCGGGGCATATGTCTTTCAGTCCTCCAACAAGTTTAACAAACTCAACAAAAATCCAATCTTTCTCAGACACGTTTTCTTGTAAAGCCATATTTCATGAATGTGACTGATGACTGAATGCAACTTTACAATCTCACATTTATTCACTAATTTCAGTGTTGCTGGTCTTCTTCCTGTTCATCTTCATCTCCAAACCCTGGTCTTTAGTCCACGTCCAAGGTACTCCTGATTCTTCTAGTCAACTCCTGTGCTTTTTTCTCACTCTAAAAGATTTCCTTTAGAACATTGGAAAAGATTTCACTTGCAAAGTGTCACTATGAGACTTACCATCAGAAAAATGAAATGCATAGTCCCATATAGCTTGATGGCTCACCCCTTGTTAGACAAAATTTTGTATTTTCCTTTTAGCCTGTTCTGCATCAAAAAATCCTTTGATGCTCAAGAAAATGGAATACTCTGAAGACAGTTGGATACAGCAGCCTGACTCTCACACCTGGCTTTCTATTTTCCCTGATTGCTGGGATAAAATTGGTTATTTTCTGAATGGTGAACAGTGAGTAACCTTTTTTCCTCAAAAACTCTATACTCTCTAATTTTTAATACTTTGCCTTTCTGCCACAATTTTGCCAGGATCAATTTGTTCAGCTGGTATAACTGCATCTTTACTATTACAGGTATTTGCTGCTTTCTCATGGCCAGATTTGATGCATAACCACAAGGTGCCCTTTCAATTAACAAATCCTGCTGTGGAATAAAGTCTAGTTACTTATTTGTGCTTTCATAAACTTAATACAGTATTTTTCTTCCAGTTTCAATGGTAATCAAGAAAATCCTCAGGTTTTCTCTGCGTGCTCTGTCTTCAAAATCTTACATTTTTTTTAAAAAAGCTTTTTTTTAATGTGGTCTTTTATTCAATCAACCATTTCTTCATTTTGACCTCTGATTTTTGCAGTTTTATCAGTTCCCCTGAATAGCTATTTAAAGCTTCTTCCATTTTTCCAGCCTTTTATTATTTGAGTTGATATATTTATTTTAATCAGCTCTGAGCACATTTACCTTATTTTTTTTTAAATTACTGGAAGCCATCTCTTGTACCAAAGTTGGAACTTGAACTGCATTTTGCTAAACAGATGCAGAATTCTTCCCAGACACTGCTTTATCTTCACCTTTTCTAGTTGATTTTCTTTCAAGTTCATTAAATTTCTTCCTTGCTGTCATCCAGTCTGTCTATTTAATAACCAGTAACTGAATTTTACTCAAGCTGACAATATCTCTGGCTGCTGGTTCTCAGCTCCTGTTTTCACACTGGGAGAGTTGAAGTTAAGCTGTTGAATAGTGTGCAGCCATCTTGGAAGTCATCCCAACTATAGTAATCTTAGCCTTTCACTCATCCTCTGCTAAGCATTGGACTGTGGCCATAAATTCCAATGCAGCCATACTGAATGGAGTATTTGTTTTCTTTCTGATAAGCTAGCTCTAAGCTGCCTTTTAGCAAAGCTTTGTTCCTCAAGCTGGAAAATTAATTAGATTAGTGCAGATGATATATATGTTGAAGTCTGAAATGCAACTCTGGACAGCTCCCATTCCAAGCACAGATGTTTATTCCATATCATCTGCATAGAAACTACATTACAACACATCTCACCTTGTTGTTGTTGAGTACAATGGTAGGCTATTAGCAACAATAAAGTCTGTTGGTAATATAGTATAAAGTTAAAAGCAGCCCTTGCTTGCTAAGTTTTCTAACACAAATGGCATGGAAATCTGTCATATCACGTTAGTACCACATGGCCATTGATCTTCAGTATCACTCAGTGTCACAAATGCTGCTTCAACACTATGCAAGCAAATAAATCCAGCAGTTGTAAATTAAATTTCCTTGCAGTACACCAGCAATAAGATATTCCAACTGCAAAATAAAGAATAAAGACTTGAAATGATATGTGCTCACTTATACCCTGCAAGCGTGATGCTTCTGTCTTTAGGTGACCAATTATGCAACATTTTCTTTAAAGAACATTTTTGAGTGGTGTGGTAATTTTTGTAAATTGTCTAGCTCTTCTCCTAAAGCATCTTCTTTTTGTAGCATTTTTCTTCAAGATTTCAATTCACTTAAGTATCTCAAACTAATGTTTCAAGGCATCTTATGGAGTACACGTGTTACTTTCTACTAATATTTCTCACATAATATGCAATGTTATTGATTGAAGACATTAAAGGGGATCACTCCTGACAGTTGCCTATGGAAGCTCACTGCCGACATTTTATTCACTTGGTGTGTGGCACTTACCACTGTACAGTTTAATGAGCTGTGCAGCCAGTTACTCACTGACATTCAGGCCACCAAGATTATTGTGATCCCCAGCCCAACTCCCCTGTCTCCTAGTTAGACTGCTCACTATGAGTAATCTCACCTTAGCTTCATATACTGAACACATGCTCCCTTAAGTCTTGTAGAAAAACTAATACATTTTTAAAACAAGCTTTACTTCAGTAGTTCCTCCAAAAATGTTTTCAGCACTGAAGTGCATCAAAGTCTACAGTCATCCTTTTATTCTTCCTTTTTCTTTGTTAACTGGGTAGGTGGGCTGGTCCTGGAACCATTCTCAGCCACTACTTTGGCCAAATGTCAGTATGAAAGAACCATAGATAAAGATGGCGGGGAAAATGGACAATCCATAGGCAAGCAACAATAGACTGAAAGTAAATAATGACATAATGAATATGAACTATTCTGTATAATTATATGGAGATGTTCTAAGCACTTTTACATGAGCTAAAAATACTTACAAAGAAAAAGGCAATGAAAAGTGGTAGATGTTTACATTCCAGTGACTGTAAAAAGTACAGTTTTGTACCTACCATAAATGTAGATGTTGTAGTGCTAATACAGCTGCAGTCATAACAGATGGGTTTTCCTGCCGTCAGGCGGGTCCTCGGTCAGCCGAATTCCAAAGTCTAGGTCCGGCGTCAGTTGTCATCGCTTCCTCCCTGACGTCAGTGCGACAGGGGTATAAAAGATCCAGCCGACACCATTTTCTTCAGTCTTTCTTGCCGCGCGGTGCCTGAAGCAGAAGCAGTTCGCAAGTGCTGGTCGGCCAGCTCCTGAGATTACGAATATTTTTCAACTGAAGTCTTCTTGAAAGCTAAGTACCCCATTGGGGAAACTTTTCTTACCTCAGACCGATGTCAGACAAAGTTAATAATTGCATTTCATGTGGGAAGCAAATACCGCATAAGGATTTTCATTCCCTCTGCATTCCTTGCCTAGGCCCAGACCACGACGTCTCGGCCTGTCGTTTTTGTGCTACATTCAGCAGACGCACTATTAAGCGTCGGGCGGAGTTCGCCCAACACTATTTTGGCAAAAAATGTAATTACATTATGTCGTCGGATACTCCGACTCCAGTTTTGAGTAAAAGACGCAAAGATAAGGACCGACCACACCCCGACTACAGATACCGAAGCCACTCTTGGCGGTGAAACTCAGAGTTTAGACAGACCTGCCACCTCTCAAGGTGTCTACAGGCCTTCCTCTTCTTTTTCCATCAAGGCTTTCACTAAGTCTAAATCAGCCATGCATACTAAAAGACAAGCTCCACAGGGCCCTTCTCAAACCTTTTACCCTAATCTTCAAAACAAAGGGGAGAGACTACTACATTCCTTGGACATTCACAGACAGCTGCGCTATTATTTGGACAGAACAAAGCCTTTCAGAAAATCAGAGCAACTCTTTGTGTCCTATGCTGCAGGAGCTCAAGGGAAGCCTATTTCCAAACAGACAATCTCAAAGTGGATAGCCCACTGCATACGCTTTTGTTACTCTTTTCATGGTAAAACTGTACCTGCAGGCATCAGATCTCACTCCACAAGGGCCACAGCTACCTCTGCAGCTTTCCTCAGGGGGGTTCCTACCAAAGATATTTTGGAAGCAGCCACTTGGAGTTCCGTACATACTTTCTCCAAGCACTATCACCTACCATTATACTCCAAATCTAGAGCAGGTTTTGCCACTGCAGTCTTGCAGGGCATCCTGGCTCCTCCTAGTTCTACCTAGTGCCTACCACCCCTTTTTTAGCTTTGGGATTCTACCCATCTGTTATGACTGCAGCTGTATGCACGATGAACATAGTACAGTTTTGTACCTACCATAAATGTAGATGTTCGAGTGCTAATACAGCTGCAATCCAGGTTTCCCTCCCTCCTTCCCCTCTTGGGACAGGCCTAACGGCTAACACCTCCTCATACAACCTGATTGGGGTATTCTTTTATGGTGTATTTGCTTGCAACTACTGTTTTTTGATTATATTGCATTGTTTTATTACATAATTGTATGTATTGCCTTCCTTCTGGGGGCACCTGACATCTGGGGCAAGAAAAACTGAAGAAAGTGTTCCCTCAAGGTATGTAAGGTTTCCCCAAAAGAGTAATCCTCAGGGGGGGAGACAGAGGGAATGCACTCCTCTGCATCAGAATCTTCAAAAGGGGAGTAAGAATGTTCCTGGTCTTCAGAATGTTCTGAAATAATGGAGGCCTGGTCCGAGGAGGGGGAGTCTTCCTCCACTCTGGGTCTTTTGTCCGGGGGGGGGTTGAGAACCCCTAATAAGAGTAATCAAATCCTCAGCCATTTTGAGCATCTGCTTTTTAGGCATGGGGCCTTGAGAAGGGCCCTGTGGAGCTTGTCTTTTAGTATGCATGGCTGATTTAGACTTAGTGAAAGCCTTGATGGAAAAAGAAGAGGAAGGCCTGTAGACACCTTGAGAGGTGGCAGGTCTATCTAAACTCTGAGTTTCACCGCCAAGAGTGGCTTCGGTATCTGTAGTCGGGGTGTGGTCGGTCCTTATCTTTGCGTCTTTTACTCAAAACTGGAGTCGGAGTATCCGACAACATAATGTAATTACATTTTTTGCCAAAATAGTGTTGGGCGAACTCCGCCCAACGCTTAATAGTGCGTCTGTTGAATGTAGCACAAAAACGACAGGCCGAGACGTCGTGGTCTGGGCCTAGGCAAGGAATGCAGAGGGAATGAAAATCCTTATGCGGTATTTGCTTCCCACATGAAATGCAATTATTAACTTTGTCTGACATCGGTCTGAGGTAAGAAAAGTTTCCCCAATGGGGTACTTAGCTTTCAAGAAGACTTCAGTTGAAAAATATTCGTAATCTCAGGAGCTGGCCGACCAGCACTTGTGAACTGCTTCTGCTTCGGGCACCGCGTGGCAAGAAAGACTGAAGAAAATGGTGTCGGCTGGATCTTTTATACCCCTGTCGCACTGACGTCAGGGAGGAAGCGACGACAACCGACGCCGGACCTAGACTTTGGAATTCGGCCGACTGAGGACCCGCCTGACGGCAGGAAAACCCATCTGTTATGACTGCAGCTGTATGCACGATGAACATCAGGTTTACAGTACATTGCATGACAGTGATACATTTATGAAGACAATGGTAATAAACAAGTCTGGATGTCTGCATTTCTGTCATCATATAATCCAGTCAAGAGATCATTGATGATTAAGTTTCATATATTTGACAATTAAGACAGAAGTTTACTCTAAGGTTGTAAAGTAAAGTTGAGTTAAGATGGTTATTAATGTGCATTTCATGGAGACAATTTCAACTTGGAAATGGTTTTCAAAAGAGACAGTTGTGGGGGAGCTAGGATAGAATTCATAGACATCTAAGCAGTAGAAGGCATAAATATTTTTCAGATGTATTCCCTTCTGTAAAAGAAGTCTGTCCCTACAGTTATACAGTCTCTATGCACATCCACAATTTAATTTAACTGAATTCAAAAATTTTGTAATGCCTTCAGGCTCCTAAACTGAATATTTCCTGTTTTTTACTCAACATCTTTCCCTTTCCATTCTTTAATGGTCCTTTCCAAGCACCATGCACACACCTTGTACTCTTTTCAGGACCTCACCTTCTTTTTCAGAAAATATTGAAAATAAATACTTTTTAGTACTGTGACATTAACTTCATCTGCTTATAGGGATCCCTCATACTCTCTAACTAAAATCTAGCTATTCCTTTTTCTTCTTTAATCAGCTATTAATCAGAGAAGTGATACTTTCTCACGGACTCATTAAACAGTTCACAGCCTCATCATCACTGCAAAGGAGCAACCTACAGACAATGCAAGAGATGGGGAGGAAAGTCACAGCTTGTCTTTGACCGCACTGAAATGATAGCTAGTCGGTATCTGCTTGCTAGCTTCTCTCACCATCTCTAAAGAATTCTCACATCTATAAATGCACAAAGTTTAGCACTTTGGTTTTAGCACTTAAAACAAACCATGTTGTGTATCAAACAGGAGAACAGTGTGGTCAACATTTGTTTATTCCTTTCAAAATCCCCTCTTACTGCTAAACAATGTGATGTTCTTTTGCCACTTTAATTACCTATTAATAATTTATTTTAGCTGAAACAACAAAATAAACATACAACCCCAATTCCCTATGTGTTAAAACCTTTTTCTAATGTGTTTGAACATCCTGACTAAAAATCACATTTCCAAGAGCTACAGTTAATGTTAGCTGATTAGCCTTGATGGATACATTATCTACGAATGCTAAGGAAGGTACAGTTATATGCCCAGTAATAGAGCATTTCATTTATTATTTAAATGTACAGCTATGCAGTGGTTACAGCCCTACAGATCTGAAGCTTAACAAATGAAATCCATAACCTTGGAAATTTCTGCAGTGGAACCTGTGCAATCTTTGATACTGTCTTCTCTACAGCTTATTCTTCAAAAAAGACCATTACAGCTTCTAAGTTAAATTTGAAAGCTGCTGCAAAATCAGTTTGAGAGCAGTAATAAATTATTGTTCTGTACCACTTGGTGCTGCGGTAGCGTTGTTGCCTCACAGTTAGACGTTGCCCGTTCGATTCTCAGTTAGAGCGTCTTCTGTGTAGCGACATGCGTGAATGGGCATTCCTTCGTTGAAGGTTGTGCGTTAGGCCCAGCAAGCCAGTACATAAAAATCTACTGCCAATCATTAGCGGACCAGAGTTCCGCTGTGGCGACCCCTAACCGGGAAAAGCCGAAAGACACAAACAAAACCACTTTGCTACTACACTTTTTACTAATGCTTGCATATCTCCATTACTAATATATATATATATATATATATATATATATATATATATATATATATAGAGAGAGAGAGAGATTCACTTTATAATCTCTAAATACTAAAATCTCGAATTTCAGTATTTCGAGACCATAAAGTCGAATGTTCCAAATACCGAAACCCCAAAACCGTGAAACACAAAATCACGCACATAAACACACCATACACCACACAACACATACATCATCCAACCCACACCACAACAAACACACACAAACACAAAAACACAAACAAACACAAAAACACAAACTTACAATACATATAAGCAGGGCAGCAAACCTCCAGCACCCCCCACACCCTCCCCTACTTATTATATACTAACTCCGAGATCGCACAAACAGGAAGACAGCAAACTCACACCCATACATTCCACAGTCCGTCACACACAGACACACACACACATCACACATACACAAATATCAACAAATACAACACTTACACACTCATACTTCTCACCTACCTACCCTAACCCTTATGTACAACTTACATACTTACATGCATTCAAACTCCCACCCAAAACCCTTACAAAACACTTACTTACTTTAAATTGCACCTACATCCAAACACGACACCATACACCATCCACAGAAAACACCAGATGTAACGAAGCGTAAAGCCATAACCGCGAATTCAGGATATTCGAATTTGCGATTATGCACTTTCACTTTAAAAATTCCACTTTATAGTGTCGAGATGCTGAAATTTGAAATTTCAGTATTTTGAGATTATAAAGTGTAACTATATATATATATATATATATATATATATATATATATATATATATATATATATATATATATACACACACACACACACACACACACACAATTTTTAAATGAAAACACAAGTGCAATGAAGCCATAAGTATAAACACATTGGCAGTGACAACATTTAAGAGTTTGCTACACAGGGCTAAACCTAGCTAAGAAGACATGCATTAGGCATTGTTTTTGAATCCTGTACCCTTCGCCTGTCCACTAGTGCTGCACTATGCATATTTGTCTGTAAATTCTAGACAGACATGCATTCACTTTTTAAAATTCTAAGCACATTTCTTTTCTAACACATGTTGTAAGACTGCATTCCTCATACTGTTCTATTTATGCTTACATGTAAAAATGTTTATAGTAATGATTTTAATTTTGCTTAGTTCACACAATCTATCACATTTTAGTATTCACTTTTATTTGCAGGTTGTCAGAATCTGTATATCAGCAATTTTCTTCTGCCTGCTGGAATCAGAAATTACAATAGATATATTTTTCTTTTATTGTTTTTGCTATTGTTGGCTTTGTATTGACTACCTTATTAAAACATAATGTACTAAGTTTTTCAGGTGCCAAGAATTGCATATCATCTTTTTGTGATCTAAGAGGTTCTCATTTCCAAGTTCCTAAAAGATACATCCTCATCCTTTGGATTTCAAGTTGTCTGTCACTTAAGACTCTGAAATGGTAACAAAATGCTTCCAGTTGTCAAAAGTACAGAGCTTGAACCCTTCTACTTCCATCTGCCTCCCGTGTGACTTTAAGTAAGTCACTTAACCAGACAGTTTCCCAGGCTGTACCTAAAAAGAGACTCTTTGTTCGGTGTGTTTACTTGGTTAACAAACTAATAAAATAACATTAAAAATGTGTCCACTTTTGGGCCTTTGTCACGATGTTATTTTTGGCACTGTCCAGAATTTCTGAGCAAAAAAGTTGAGGGGTACTTTGGTCTGTTGCTTCTAAAATTTGTGGCTTTTTTGCAAACTGTTGAGTTCAGTCACTAAATAATGACAGGCAAGTGTTTCAGACTCTGCATCTGCCAGAAAATGCTTCCCAATGCACAGCTTGATACTTCAGCAACTATGTATATAAGAAAAATATTTAAAATATGTTTTTGATTTTGTGTCTTTGTTTTTTTGTTTCTTGAGCTAATAAGTTGAAAGAGCTGAGAGAATTTGCAGTTGGTTGTACACCATGGTTCTGACATCAGTGTTCTGTGATGTATTGCTGAGACAATATTTATGAATTTATTTATTCACTTGATCTCAAGCAGATACAAATGGCTATAACTGTTGTGTGTGTGTGTGTGTGTGTGTGTGTGTGTGTGTGTGTGTGTGTGTGTGTGTGTGTGTGTGTGTGTGTGTGTGTGTATAAATACTTGGTTCCTGTATCCCAGAGTACTTATTGTGTAAAGGAAGGAATCAATTGTAGTAAACAGCAGCATCATCAGATGAGCAATATTCCCTGGATATGATCCTTTGTTTCCTTTTGTGTTGACTAACAGTGTGGTTATTATTTGGCTGTGAATAAACTGGAGAGAATAAAGTGTATGATTTCACTGTTAATAATTTAATTATGAATGCATTTTAATTTAGCCTGTCTTTTGCAGGCATGCAGGTGAGAAATGCAGTGTGTTTGAGCTGTAACAGCTTGTCTGGCAGTGCAGATGAGTGAGGTTATGAGCTGTTAGTGAGCTGCTTCTTATAGTGCTGGATTCAAATCCCTCAGTCTTTGTCTTTGTGTCACTCTAACCAAGTCACTTTACCAGACTATATACTCTTGGACTGCTCCTGAAATAGGACACTTGGGTTCAGTTGGCTGTCCCATGCTAATATCAAGTGTGTTAACATTTTCTGAATTCCTGCACTCTTTACATATCCACTATTTAGTGTTTCACTGTATTCTATTTAACTATGAATCCCATGAGATCTCGTGTGTTAATGGGTTGCCAGATGCATTTACAATACCTATGACCTTCAGGGAAGAAAAGTTTATTACTGCTCATGCTAAGTCTATTTTCATTGAGAAAGTACTTTGTTGGTGACCATTTGAAATGTCGGGACCCACTACAGCGAGTCCTGAAATATAGAGACTGAACATCCAAAAGATTGGACTTAAATATACTAAGCCCGACATGCTGTTTCCTGGAATATTCCCTTTTCTCTGAGGTATGGCGATCTCAGAGTTAGTATATATAAGTTCAGGCATGGGGGATGTAGGGGGGCTTCCCTCCTTGCAAAAAGAAGTTTAAAGGGGAAGAGCGATTTTCGAAATTCACTCTTCTCCTGTGCTTTCTTTTTTTTTCAGCTTGTCGGGACTCGGCATTTTGAGTGTCAACATTTCAATAGGGAGACATTTTATTTTGCTTTGTAAATGTCTCTCATTGTTTTTTCTGTAAAATCTGAAATGTTTTAAATTAAATCTAAATCTCTGATCACTAGGAAAAAGGTCCAACTTGCTGTTCTTGAATCTGTGTTATGAGGTTCTTCTTTTCTCCCTTTACTGAGGCAGAAACCTCTTTGTGCAATTTTTCTCACTTCTATTATATCATTAGCAATCAACTTGATTTGCTATGATGTGGCATTCTAACACTTCATCCAAACCATAATCCTTGAGCATGACAGATTTAGTTGTTGTATTGCTGTCATATTGCCAGGATATGTAAAATATGTAATTTTGTTACTAGACTGTGGCATTTATTGTTATTTCATAGAGAAATATATAGAAATGGTCTTTCATGTTTAACAATGGTTTGCTGGTGAATTGTTGCCATGCATTCCATATATATTTTTTGTTTTGTCTTTAGATGACCTACATGCCCACCAGCTAGCTACTGTTCTCCTTTTGTGTCCCAGCAAGAGAGGAAACCTGGAGATGCCACTGGCAAGGGCAGCTGTTCTGAAAAATTTTATACATAATTTATCTGAAATAGAAGAACTGCTTTATTGCATGTAAGGTTCACAGCAGTCAGACTGCTGCATTTTCTTTTTCTAAGCCAGTTCACAATATTTTCCCTCCAAATCTTCTCCCCAAGGGCTTAAGTTAAAAAACTGTCCAAAGTCATCACAGGTACTTCTTGGATGGATAAAACAAAACTTGCTCTGTAAATTGAAAATGTGTTAAATATTGTAAAGTTTTCTTTTTTTTCATTTTACACATTTTTGAAGAATAAATACAGGCTAAATGTCTATTTCAGATTATTTTGTAAACTTGGCTTTATTTTCCATGAAGATGAACTTGGGCAGTAGAGGGTCCCAACCATGACTCAGGGTGGGGGTAGCCTACAGTTCGACTAACGGTGAGTCAAGCCAAGAATGTAGGCAGGAGTATTATTTTCACTCAAGGTGAGTACACATGTTTCTGAGCATTTCTTGGAAACTTCATGACTAACTGAGGTTAAACTACACTAAACTTTCAAATGACTAACTTAATGCCAGCAATATACATTTGTGAATAACTTGTTCAGAAACATGTTTGTACATGTAAGCATTTTATAGATAAAAACTGCAGCAGTTAACAATGATTAACACATTTGCATTTGCAGCATTTGGAAAGTTGAATTTATTTTTGAAATGTGAGGTGCAGTGGGGTAGCAATAGGAGGCTGTGAGTACAAAACTGAATTTTCTGGCTTCACTCCTGTCTCAGGATGCAATCCACATACTTTTGTGGGCAATCTGCTTCTCCTTTCACAGTTAGTTTATGTAAAATATAACTAGCTGACACCAACAGTCTAAAAAACTAGTAAGCTGGTTATGGTGGGTACAAAGGATAAAGTGATACTGACAAAAAGCTAGGTATATAAAAATGACAGGAACCATTCTCCCAATCTTACTCACCTTTGCTTTACATGATGTTTGGCTGGGGGGAGACTAAAAGCCTTAGCCACTTTCACATCTATATAAGCTACAGAGAGGAAAGATGAGAAAAAAGTACATTGTGAATGAAGGAGGACAGTCTTGTTAAATTACAGTAGGTTGACAGGCAATTATTAGGCATGGAGTCTAGGAGACCACTGAGGAACCTAGCTCACTATACTAATTACCCCAGCGCACAGTCTGATTAAGTGACTTTCTCATTGTCACTCAGTAGGCAAATGGAAGTTAATGGAATCAAACTGTGGACTGCAGGAAGCAGATCATTAATACAGCTCATAGCCTTAATCCTCTGTGCTAACTGCCAGTCATCAGTACATCTGAACGGTGTAAACTAAATGGAAGCCTGTAAATGCTACACTGGCAGCTACTTTCATTTCATTATATCAGGCACACATTTCAGGTGACTGGATGTCCCAGATGTCATGTTTTCTTCCCATAGCAGCTCTTATGACACGTTGCTCTGACTGCAGTGGATCAGACTATCATACTGCACATGGCATGGCATTTTTACTTATGATCTGTGTAAACTCTTTATTTAAAGTGTAAGTTCAACGTATCAGTGCTGGACTGTAAGTACATGCTATCCCCTGCCTGCTCAGCTAAGGCAAGTACAAATCAAATATGTAGAGTGGTCCTTCTGCTTGCTCAATCCTCTAGTCTTCATCAAGAAATAGAAACAGAACAGAGAGAAGCATGTCTTTACCCTGAGGATGGACAGCATAGCCAAATTCCCTATCCCTGTCGTGACAGGCAGGTTAAGGCTATATTTTTTTCTTTGACTCTCAGTTTGTGATCAGTAGCGCCCCCCCACCAGCTTCTCTCCTTATTCATCTGGTCTACTGAAACCAGTCATCAAGCTTGTTTCTGAACAAATTTAGGCACTTCACTGTGTCTTATATATAAGGGAATTTTATTCCTGAGAAGTTGTAACTGCTGGATAATGCATCTATTCCTCCATCATATTTTGCTAATACGTTGTTCGAAGTTTAAGTCCCCTGAACTAGTATTTGTGGAGTTGTTGAGTAGTATCCTTAAAAGAGCAGAAGGCAAGACACAGATCAAAGCATAACAGCCTATATGAAACAACGAATATGGCATTAAGGCTGTCTGGGTATTCCAGGGTCTTTAGGCCAGCAACCATTTTGGGAACCACTAGGATCTTTCAAGTCAGGATAAGTTTCTGGACAAGTGCATATCAAAGGGGGGCATTGTACTCGATAACAGGTGTAATTAAAGCCGAGTATAGGGTACAATAACATTTTCGACCTGGATCAGATTTCTTTGGTTATCTGTTATACCAAATAGAAGGATTTTCTGACTAGTAATGAAACACTGTGATCAAAGGAACTATTTACCAAGGTGCCACGATCTCTCATAGTTGTGTCACTTTAGAGTGGGGTGCTGGCCGTGCTACAGCTTAGTGAGGTAGAACTTTTTATACTCAAATTAATAAAGTTAGCCTTTATTACATTTAGTTTTAGTGCTTTTCCAGTGCACCATAGGTTTCTAAGGTTTAGTTATCGGTGCTGTTTCTTCTTATCCAAGGTTGATTTAATAATTACGTTCAACTTGCAGTCATCAGCAAATTTAATTAGCCATAGGTCAGGATTAGTTGCTTAGAGGTCAGAGAAGTATAACCCAGACAGGAGTCCTAGTATCAATTCCCAAGGCACACCACTAAATACTTTTTGGCTTTCACAAATAATGCCTTTAACTAGGACAACATAAGTCTTACCTTTCGGCCAGCTTTCAATCTATCTTATTGTATATAGGTTTGCATTTAGGTCATTTAGTTTGTTAACAGTACCTGCATAGCAAACAGTGGCAAAAGCCTTTGTAAGATCTAAATAGACAGTGTGGACTGTGTGACCTCCAACCACAACCTCTGTGACTTTCTCAAAGAAATTCACCAGGCTCAGTAGACATGATATTGAATTTACTAAACTGAACTGTTATAGGGCATGGTGTAAAAGACAACTGATATTGCTGATTATGAAGCCACATAAAATGTGCTCCATAGTTTTACATACCCCACTAGTCAGGCTAACTGGTCTGTGGTTCTCTGAGTCAGTGTTGGGTACACCCTTTGGAGGGGACATTGCAAGTACTGTCTTCTATGCATCAGCGACATACCCAGTGGCTAAATTTATGTTAAATAAGTTTAAGAAAGATTCAGCATGGGCATGTTTGGCACTGTTTACTATACAAACAGTTATGCGGTCTGGTCCCACTGATGTAGTATTCTTGGCTTTTGGGGACACAGACGGGACATGCTCTTTTAAGACCTTAGGTGGTGTTAGAGACTCAGAGATTTGCAGAGTTTCAAAGGCTCTCTCCTGGATAAAATCTGAACTAAACTTACCTGCCTGTATATCTGCAAAGTCCTTTGGGTTGGAATAGGTGATTCCATTTTGGTTTAATTCAGAGAACTGTTGAGTGTTGTTTCTTAGGTTCCTAATGCAGTTAAAGAGGGATTCATAGTTGTCTTTGTCGTCATTTGTCAGTTTTAGTTCATTTTCAGCTTTGGTCTTTCTTTTTGGCAGCCTTTAGTTGTTTGCCAGTTAGTTTGATAGAGTTTTTGAGGAGGATATATATTTACTGTAGGATTTCAGGAGATTTTTTTTTTTTTGTTATAAGTCTCATTAGTGCTAGATGACCATCACCATGTTTTGCTTTTGAATTTTCCAGTATATGTTGTTCTCATAGGGAATGTCTGCATTTTTTCCAAATGGAAGTAAAGTTCTAAAGCCTAAGTAGCAGCTGCAGTTTCATAAAGGCTAGTGACATTACAAGTGAATTTGGAGATCTTGTCATAGAATTTGAGTAGGTTAGCTCTCTCTACATCCTTACATTCAGATTAGTTCACTGGGAGAGAATTTGTGGGTTTAAAAGAGAAGGTCACTAATTTGTGGACAAATTTAACCAGGAACTGGGAATACTATGCATGTGGTACAGAAAGGGCTATACTGGTAAGAGCACTGTCTAGAATGTTACATCCACCGGTGGGCTCATTTATCAATTGTTGTTAAGGAGTCTTCATTTACATAGTTCAGAAATCTTTGGGTATAACCAGCCTTAGATGTATATGGACACTGGTTAATCACTGGGTAATTTAAATCACCCACTGAGGAGTTTTTTTATAGGTGTTAGTCACGATCCTCTGATGAGAAGAATAGTGTCCTATACCACACAATAAGATGGCAGATTATTTTGTTGACTGTACGCTGTAGTTCAGTGTGCTCAGTTAGAGGTTCCCTGTGAATTTGTCAAGCAGTGACATAGTCCCTTACAAACACAGAGACACCCCTGTCATTCCCCTCTGGACCTGAGTGAATGGTACGTGCTGAGACCCATTACAGTAGGAGTGCTTTCTTTACAATAAAACCAAGTCTTAATTACAAGACAGATACGGATTGGAATTTAAGCATGTTGAAGTTTTATTCATTATGTTGGGATGTCCAGCAGCTGGACTCTGCCTAAAAAAAGCACAATATGGGTAGCAAGAGTTTTGGCCAGCAGGTGGACACCATAGAAGGAGAGAAGCAAACCACAGCATCAGTGGCACAACAAAGAGCATATGTATAAATAGTAACGAAAAACACCACGATAAAGCAAAGGTGCCTGCACAGTTCCAATAAAAATGTCATAAATTGTAACTGTAAACGAATACTGTGCAAGACTCACCCAAGCAGTTTTTGAGTTCCAAGCACAAACTATGCTGCAAAAGTCTATTCAGACCAACATTCCAACAGAAGCAGTTTCCTTTCCAAAAAAAGGCGAGGTTGCTTTTAAACCATAAGCATAAACTATGCTGCAAATGTCTATTCAGACCAATATTCCAACGACATCAATTTCTTCTACAAGAAAACAAAGTTGTAGAAAGATATATAAAAAACTGCTTTTTATTATTGATAACAAAGAGGTGAGCGCTTTCGCTTTACAGCTTCTTCAGACCATGATAAAACTGAGAAAGACTTCACTTTTATATACACACTCATAAATAATTAATCAAACAATTAAACAATTAATTCTGTTAGTAAAATCAGTTTGTGAAAACTAAGCCATTCACATAGACTGCAATAGATTCTGTGACTTCAATAAAATGTTTACATTTATATAAAATCATGTAACAGAACTGATATATGAAATTAGTATAAAATTTACACAAACATATATAAAAAAATGAAATATATCTCATATGAAATATAATCTTCCATTTAGTATTTGAACTTTCTACTTTTTAACTTGGGCTTTAAAGGAATCTTGTCATTCAATCCTGGGGGGATGTGTGCTTGCAATCTAATTATCCAATCTGCCTCTAACTGTTCAGTGCGATTCCTTATATCTCCCCCTCTCCTACTAGGTGTATTAATTTCTAAAATCATAAACTTAAAACTATGTTTGGTCCCTTGCTTTAAAACATGCTTGGACAGGGCATTCACTTCTGATTTTATTTTAATTTGGTACACATGCTCCCTGATTCTGTTCCTCAACTGCCTATCTGTTTTTCCTACATAAAAACGACTACATTCCAGGCAGATAGCTAAATAAACTAAATGTTCTGTGTAACATGAACCAGTAACCTTGAATGTATAGAGTCTTGAGGTTACAGGATGTATGAACATGTTACTGCTGTCTATACATTTACAAAAATTACATTTTCCACAAGCTGCAGTGCCTCTAAAACTTGGTGTGTTTGGTATGGTGCTGTCTGGAAAACATAATAGCCGATGTAAATTCTTTTTATTTCTAAATGTATATCGTGGGTGTTCTCCCACTAGCTCCTTTATATCAGGGTTTGTGGTGAGAATATCCCAATGTTTATTTAGTGCATCCTTGACCAAACCTACATCTTGGATGTAGAATAAAGTTATTTTCTGTTGTCCACTATCAGCTGTGTCCTCTGTTATATCTGGGTTTCTATAGTAACTTTTACCCTTATCAGAGAAGTAGGGACATGCTCCATTTTCTCTCTTCTGCACAACATTAGTAAAGCAAGCTTCTACTTCTTTATGATTATAGCTACGTGTAATTAATCTATTACTTAAAACCTCAAGTTCCTTTTCAAAATTATTCTGCTTAGGGTTCAATCTAGATGCTCTTGTAGCCTGTCCTGTAATAATGTTTCTCAAGATATGCACCTTCAACATGTCTTTAGAAACATTATTACAGGACAGGCTACAAGAGCATCTAGATTGAACCCTAAGCAGAATAATTTTGAAAAGGAACTTGAGGTTTTAAGTAATAGATTAATTACACGTAGCTATAATCATAAAGAAGTAGAAGCTTGCTTTACTAATGTTGTGCAGAAGAGAGAAAATGGAGCATGTCCCTACTTCTCTGATAAGGGTAAAAGTTACTATAGAAACCCAGATATAACAGAGGACACAGCTGATAATGGACAACAGAAAATAACTTTATTCTACACCCAAGATGTAGGTTTGGTTAAGGATGCACTAAATAAACATTGGGATATTCTCACCACAAACCCTGATATAAAGGAGCTAGTGAGAACACCCACGATATACATTTAGAAATAAAAAGAATTTACATCGGCTATTATGTTTTCCAGACAGCACCATACCAAACACACCAAGTTTTAGAGGCACTGCAGCTTGTGGAAAATGTAATTTTTGTAAATGTATAGACAGCAGTAACATGTTCATACATCCTGTAACCTCAAGACTCTATACATTCAAGGTTACTGGTTCATGTTACACAGAACATTTAGTTTATTTAGCTATCTGCCTGGAATGTAGTGGTTTTTATGTAGGAAAAACAGATAGGCAGTTGAGGAACAGAATCAGGGAGCATGCGTACCAAATTAAAATAAAATCAGAAGTGAATGCCCTGTCCAAGCATGTTTTAAAGGAAGGGACCAAACATAGTTTTAAGTTTATGATTTTAGAAATTAATACACCTAGTAGGAGAGGGGGAGATATAAGGAATCGCACTGAACAGTTACAGATTGGATAATTAGATTGCAAGCACACATCCCCCCAGGATTGAATGACAAGATTCCTTTAAAGCCCAAGTTAAAAAGTAGAAAGTTCAAATACTAAATGGAAGATTATATTTCATATGAGATATATTTCATTTTTTTATATTTGTTTGTGTAAATTTTATACTAATTTCATATATCAGTTCTGTTACATGATTTTATATAAATGTAAACATTTTATTGAAGTCACAGAATCTATTGCAGTCTATGTGAATGGCTTAGTTTTCACAAACTGATTTTACTAACAGAATTAATTGTTTAATTGTTTGATTAATTATTTATGAGTGTGTATATAAAAGTGAAGTCTTTCTCAGTTTTATCATGGTCTGAAGAAGCTGTAAAGCTCACCTCTTTGTTATCAATAATAAAAAGCAGTTTTTTATATATCTTTCTACAACTTTGTTTTCTTGTAGAAGAAATTGATGTCGTTGGAATATTGGTCTGAATAGACATTTGCAGCATAGTTTATGCTTATGGTTTAAAAGCAACCTCGCCTTTTTTTGGAAAGGAAACTGCTTCTGTTGGAATGTTGGTCTGAATAGACTTTTGCAGCATAGTTTGTGCTTGGAACTTAAAAACTGCCTGGGTGAGTCTTGCACAGTATTTGTTTACAGTTACAATTTACAACAAAGAGCATACTCACCTTTGATGCAGAAGTCTGTAGGTTCTATTCCCACACCAGGCAGATGGATTGCTAACATTGCAATGCTATATAAGGGGGTGCTGCACTCCTGACTCTGTTGTGTTTCAGATGAGACGATAAACTGAGATCCCATTCGCATGAGTCGGTGATAGCTTAGGTGGATGTAAATGATCCCATGGCACTTATCAAAAAGAATAGGGAACTTCCCTGATACCCAGGACAAAGTTCTCCTAGGAGTATAAATACCACCTTGGGTCTCCCCTGAAATGAGGACACAAGACTAGTGGGACTTACCCAGTAAACAATGGAATGATAGACGGCTAGATCATTTGCAACACAAGTAGCTTTGTCAACTATCTCATTCCACACTGACACATATTGGACCTCCATAGAATGATGGCTGTTACTTAGCCAATTATTAAAACCAATCATCTTTTCATTGTATTTTATGATAATTCCAGGTGAAGTAAGATTCCACTCAGTACCAGAGTCTTTCCTGCATTTGACACATGCTTAATGAACTCTAACATGTCTCTCTATATATATCCTTTAAGGTAGAGTGGCCCAAGTCATTAACACTGACACAGGGTCACCACAAACTTAACATCCATACATGCCTCCAGTCTGCTATCAACAGGCTCCTGTGATGTCATGGATCCTGGCACCAGACAGACAACTGACTGCCACCCTGCTCTTATCCAGCCTTGTCAGCATGGAATCTATGCACCTAATGATGGAGTCACCAATCACGACTACATTTATCCTTGTACTTTTGGGTTTAGTGGCAACATTCTGTAACTTCTCATTGAGTGTGGTAGTGTAGCTTCTATAGATGCCAGTTGGGACTTCATGATTTTGGATCTAGGAGGCTTGGGTAATGCCTTTTTGACAACCTGAAAATATGTTGGTTTAGTATGAGTAAGTACAGATGTGGAAGCTAGTATATGTTGTAGACAGAACATAGCTTTTGTGAGAGGGTGGCTTCCATGTTGTGTAAATATTCATACCTCTCACAAACTGTATTATGCATCCCAAGTGATAGTATATTGTCTCTGAGCATTAGGCAGTTCTTACACTCCTGATTTCCTCAAGTCTTTGGGGCCTCCCTTCCTCCCCTTTGTGCATAATTCTGCTTCATCCTAGTATTGCCTACTTACGATGCCTAGTCTTGGGTCCATTGATACACATCTCCACTCTGCCTACTGTACAACCTCATTCTAGAATGCTCTCTGCTGCCCCCTAGTAACAGCCTGCCAATATTCTGCTTTGATCTAGAGTCAAACCTTCTGTCTACCACTTGCCGATTGCTTCTAAATTCCCACATAGCCACCACCTTATTTCATGCTGAAGCAATCCTAGCACCCTACAAACTCCACAACCTGCTCCTTCTCAGAATTTAGTAAGCTACACTGCATCTCCACAGTCCTCTGCAACTTACTCACCTCTCCTCTTTCTGAGGTTTTTCTTACCTCCCTTTCCACCGTGTCTCTTACATCTCTTTTGGTAATTTTACTCCTCATAAATGCATTTCTGTAGTCTTTTATGCACTTGGATATTAATTACGTATATAGGGTAATATAAATACATTTTTTTGTTGTTATGACATCATTTCTTAAGTTAACTTACATTTTCTGAATGGTCTTCAGTCCAATCTACTCTTATGCTCAGCCTTCTGTTTGTTATATCTACAGTGATACTATACTTCCATAGGTGAACAGTGCTGTGAATGCTTCTCCAGCCGTAGAGATACATAGCCAGGGTTTGACACTCACCTTCTCTTTGCTCTCCTCAGCTGCTTGCAGGACGCTGATTAACCACTGCAGCTCACCAGCAGGGTCTGTAGCATTGATCATCAGCCAAAAGTTCTCTCGGGAACAAAAGTTCATGTTAAGAGAGACAAGACGTAGGCCAGGTCGCACGAGCTGTGTATAGAAGCCACCCTTCCTATAAATAACAAAAAATAATGGACGTCAATGCAGTAGTACATTTAACTCATGACCATAGGCATACAGATAATGGCACAACACAATGTGCTACATTCAGAATTTATGAAAAAAAAATAGACCTGACAAGATAGTAATGCTCTTATCAAAGTCAAAGTAAACTTTATTATCAATCAGATACGCACAGCAGTGCAAGCTGAATAAAATGATGTTGCTTTGGCCCCCGTGAAAGACATAACAATGAACACATAACTTGAATGATGTACATACAGTAATAATTAAAATATTAACAACACAATAAATTACCACAATTGCACAGGAAGACATTAGACAATATTATACTAGTAGGTATTGCAAAGACTATGACTTCACATTGTGAATGCTTAAAATATTGCACTTCATCCATTGTAGTGTGATATATGCTGACGTTCATATTGCACATGTATGGAGTGGTGACTCATTCCTGACTATTGCATATTCAGGAAGTAATAGCACAAAAAATCTGGCTAACTGTACCGGTTATTGAACCAATTTGCCAGAATGATTACTATAGATGATACTTCTGATAGACGATACTTCTGATAGATGATACTATAGATGATACTTCTGACAGATGATACTTCTGATAGATGATACTATAGATAGATGATACTATAGATGATACTTCTGATAGATGATACTATAGATGATACTTCTGATAGATGATACTATAGATAGATGATACTATAGAGGATACTTCTGATATATGATACTATAGATGATACTTCTGATAGATGATACTATAGATGATACTTCACAGCAAGTGGCATACTAATCTGATTATTTGCAGTCATGCCTGGCATTCAAGTTCAGCAGCCTTATGGATAGTGGGAAGGAACTCCTGTTCAGTCTAGATGTTTTGCAGTGTAAGCTGTGATACCGCCTGGCCTAGGAAAGGCGGAAGTACATGCAATGGGCAGGGTAAGTGGGATCGTCGATTACCTCCCTAGCCTTTCCTACACACTAAGTCTCATGCAGATCATCCATGGATGAGAGAGAGGAACCAATGACTTTTTCTGCTGTCCTCACTACCCTCAGGAGAGCCTTGTGGTCAGATGCTTTGCAGTTACCATACCAAACTGTGATATTATTTGAGAGGATGCTCTCGATGGTCCCCTTGTAGAAGGCTTTGAGGATAGACTGAGACAGGTGCGCCTTCCTCAGTTTCTGTAGGAAGTGCAGACATTGTTGTGCCTTCTTCACTGTGTGGCTAATATTAGTTGACCAGGATAGGTCATCTGAGATGTGCACCCCCAGGAACTTGTTGTTTTTGACTCTTTCTACTGCCATCCCCTTAATTTCAAGGGGTAGATGTATCTCCTGAGTCCTCCTGAAGTCCACTATTAATTCTTTGGTCTTGCTTACGTTTAAGGCCAGACTGTTGCTGTCGCAACACCCTATCAGATGCTCTACTTTATCCTTGTACGCTGTTTCCTCACCATTTCTGACAAGACCTACAACAGTGGTATCATCTGCGAACTTGATGATTTTGTTGGATTCATGCTTGGCCATGCAGTAGATCATCAACTTATGCAGTCATATGTGGTTACAACAAAAATAAAAAAAAAAAACTATGAAACAAAAGTAAAGGATTCAAGCTCCAGGAACAAAAGTACTTTGTTCTGAATAGAGTTTCATTGAGACAGAATTTGAAAGTTGTATAAATTAATGTAGTAAATAAGATCACAGCATCACTGTCATGTCAGTCTTGTTTTCTTATTTGAAAGTAAGCTGAGCATGTACTGAAACAAGTGAACACTTTTGCTTGCATACGTTGCTTTATCTCATTCAAGATTCTGTACCAAATGAGTGGACAGAAATCCAGATCAATTTATTTCTACCATGAGAATCAGTCTGGTATGTTATATGGAGCTATATATAAATAAAAGCCGGAGAGAATGTTTTTAATCTGAATGCAAGACGTTTTGCTACATAAATTATAGGTAATTAAGCTGCAGTTTAAGATGAAATACAATCAGGGTGCATGTCTTTTTTTTTGTAAAGTGGTCTTTTGTAGTAAAGAATGATAATAAAATGCTGAGCCGAGTTAGAAACACAAGGAATGACACAATAATTTTACTTTTTTATGTATAGTACATGCTTTAGTCCAACAGCAGCTAAAAAAGAATACTTTTATGTAAAAAAAACATACCTTTTCTTTGCCTGAATTTCCTAGTCTTCCATGAAAAGATATAAAACAGAGTTATGACATCATCCTGGTTCAGTCTATATAGCCCTGCCTAAACTTCAGAAACTCATGCATCCACACAGACATTACCACTAGCAACTGCAATCACTGTGAAACTTAACTAGACTACAAACTGATCTCCATAAGTGTCAGAGGCCATTTACAGCTCTGACATCCAGCAGCTGTGCGAGCGAACTCTCCACTGCTTTAATGTGTGCTCTGTTCAGGGGCATGTCTGTCACTGATTATTAATAGTTATCTGACTATTCTATGTTATGCAGCTGTATATCTACCATATAGTCCTCTGGCTATACTTAGGAGTAAAACAGTATTATGCAAATAAGGTTCAGGCAGATCAAAACCTGCTATAAAAACTGCCTGCATTTACCAACAGTCCAGAAGTGTGCTGAGTATTTGTGTAGCCTGTTTTCTTGCGTATGTCTCACATTATACACTGCAGTGATACAAATAAAAAGGCCTATTTATGTTCCATGATAGTTAGCAAACTTCCATACCCGACTAAACTTTCAGACATAGTTTAAAATGTGCAATGCACGCTACATTAGATGAACAGACCATTTCACATAAAAATACCTAAAGATGAAATGCAGCCATAATAACAGTAACAATGTGTGACAATCTATGTGTTACTTGGTTTCCCTCTTGGATTCATTCTCATAATAAATCTAAAGTTAAGTATACAGTAGTTTCCAAATTAAACAGGATAACACCGTGGTTGTTAAAATGTATTTAGGCAGGTGGAATTTCATCTCATATATACCATCTCCCCAACTTGACAGAGCTATCAATACACTTTCCATTGCGAGACCTTTACTAATCAAGTTATGGCTTCCATATCCCATTACCTGAAATTGTGGGCAGCAATGAATCAATGCACAGTCCCAAAGAAATATTTACATGTGGTCTGTATGTCATGTTTAAGATCTTTTTACCTGTCAAATGAAAAATAAATTTATGATAAAAGTAAGTAAGTAAATACAAACATACATACAAGCAAAGTGATTTTGTAGCCAGATTTTAATATGGCTCTCCTTGAAACTGCTGACGTAAGTTAAAATATCTACCATAACTAATCCCTTTACAATAATAGTTCATCAGCAAAAGAATATGCAGTCTTAACTGCAATTACATTTACTAAAAAACAGATACATTTGTTCATGCACAAAATGTGTCTAATCTTGAAGGTTGAACTACTAAGTTCTCCAATGCCAAATATGCTTTGATGCAATATAAGTGATCATTCAGTAACTGTTCCAGCATAGTAACATAAAATTACACAATTTCCATTTTAATAACTTAAGATACTTCTTAAGCAACCATAATGAACACATTGGGGGGGGGGTGTTCAGAAAGAAGTTTAATGCCATAGCACAGCTGTAAATAGCATAGATGCAGTCCAGCACCGCTTAGGTATGCAGAAGTGCTGGCATGGTGCTGCAATGCTAAACACAAGTCTGCATTATGAAACCCCATGACCACAATAATGATAGCAGCCAAGCTGCTGGAATGACCATGTGATGGGTGGTCCCCTGACACAAGGGAGAGAATCAAGCAGGTGGCATGCCAAATGCTAAGCATGTTCCCATATGCAGCAATGACCCCCATAGCTGCAACATGGGAATCAAATAAATGGGGAGACATTAAAATCAGAAATAGAAAACAGCAAGCAGAGAACTACAGAGAAAGAAACATTAAGGGAAGACAGGTGGGAGAAGAATGGGCATATGTTTTCATTTAATTTCAGAGTAGAGGGGGAAAGTAGCAAGGAGCAGGTGCGGGTAGCAAGAGCAGGTAACCTACCATACAACAAAAACTAAGACTGACAGAGTTGTTATGGACACATGAAAAGATGGCAACAGTGGAAAGATATAGACAGTGAGAGTGGTGGACAAATGGTAATGAGCGAGATTATACTACAGACATGGGATGTAGTCTGACTCATAAGGAAGGGAGCATGGTGATCCGGATAGGGAGGAGTATGAAGGGTCTTGCTTGTCCTGCCAGAAGGAGAACCCACCAAGATATCAGTCATCTCTAGTGGTGATATCATGGATGGGCACCACCTCTTGTGGTATGTGAGATGGAATGCGGCAGGACAGCCATGCAACTCAACCAGTCACAGAAGGAGATGCTGCAGGTTGCTAATGTAGGCATCCCACCACTGGTACCCCTTAGTCCACACCTGCTGCCAAATTCCCACTGGTGACTCAGAAGGATCCCTCCTCACAACTCTCAGAGAAGGAATCTCTGCTTCCTCCCATAAAGTGGACAAAGAAGCCACCAGTGCATCCTCTAAGTCAGTTTCAACTGATCTATGTCAATCCCTTGAAAATGGTTTCAATGAACAGAAATAAACCAAAACCAGTTCACCGAAACCACCTTCAGTGATCATTGAAACAAATTTTTTTGCAGGGGGACAAGCCCACACCCCCCAAAATTATTTATATCAACTCCAAGGTCACACAACAGTGGAGAGAAAGGCAACCTCCACTTTCGTCAAAGACAGTTTTGGTGGACTGGCTTCAGTTTCTCTGCATTTGTGGAAATTGCCTTCAATAGATTAATATGCTCCTAACTTCAACATGGAGATCTTCATCACCCTGCAGAAGTGCAGGCCTGGGCAGTGCAGGGGACATCGCTGTAGGCAAAGTGGGTGCTACCTCATCACAGCCTGCATCACAGTTGACCCTCTACAAAAATATAAAGGGGAGGACAAAAATACAGCAAATTAGTACATGAGTATAAAACTTTATTAAACCAGAACAGAACAAATCGGAATTAATTGCACTTATCCTACCACCTGGAAAGCCTGTTACACTTCCTTAGACAGGCCATCTTGAATAAAAAAATGGTAATCGGGACAGTTAAAGCTTGACACCAGAAGGCAATTACAGCTACAGATGATAGGCCAAAGATGTAGTGCCAAAACAAGCCTGCCTCTCACTGGTGAAGCAAGCCCAGGTAGTGCATCCACAGGTCACTGTACTTGTGCGTGGACTGGTTGCAAGATAGGGAGATGCAGTGGCCTCATTCAGCACTCTGGCACTAGCTTGCCAGACTGCTGAGTGCAGTGGCCTCATTCAGTACTTTCGCAAGCTAGTGCCGGGCATCAATTTTAAAGGGGGCCCTCATACATCCCCAGCGGGTGTTCACTGTAGTTTTTATATGTTCACAGCTTCATAGGTGCATAGGTGTTTACTAGGATAACGACCACCACACCTCTCAACCTGGAAACATCAAAAATCCGGACAAAGGGCCATAAAAAGTAGGTACAACTAGCCAAGAATCTGTATGCTGATTAACATAAAATATGCATACACAATTATATAACCCCACCCACTTCAATGGAATTGTGGGATATCACCAGCATTCAAACACAAACAGAAGAACAGACAAAATATTAAACACAAAATATGCATGTTTTTTGGCAGTAGCTATTTTTTTTTTTTTTAGTTCTGCCTTTATTAAAAATGTTACAACAAAGTATTTCAATGTCTTTGCTTTCTTTCACCATCACTGTTTGGAAGACCTACAACTGAACATAATGACATACTACCAGTACTACAGAAAATAAAAGTATAAATCTAAACAAGCCAGGATTAATAAATGCGAACCATCCTGGGACAATCAAAGTGCTTTAAAGGATTACACTGGCATGTATTTATATTCCACCTAAAACTACTATTAATAAGTTTAAGAAAATTATGGGAGAGGTAATTAGCTTTCAGCAGGCAATATTAGTCATGGTTAACCAAGTTACTCTGACACAAACATTCATCTGTAGACTTTGAAAGAACTGCATGTTGTCAACTGTATCCATAAAATGCTGGAAAATATTGTGCATTAATTAACTTGAGGGCAGCTTGTACTGAGCAAAGGACATATAGTTCCACTGGCACAACATATTTAGTAAAATAATGTTGAAGATACTGACACTAAATGTAAGGCAATGATAATTTCTACAGCATCAAAGCCAATATAAAAATATCAGTGAACTGTTTACACAGAGTATGATTGGGCTACCTGGATAGGAACCACAATCTCATAGAAACAACTTGTCTGTAACTCAAATCCATAGCTACAATAATAAGTTAAGTGAATGAACCACATCTTTCTAGGAAAAGCTTATCTCTATCTCAAACCCATGTTCTCCTCAAATTTCTCATACTCTGTATAATACTATATAACTCTGTTGCCAACCCACTACCCCTTTCCAAGCTGCAAAGGATATGCAGTCATTACCTGCATGTGTTGTAAATCTATATATGCTTATCCTGTTCTTACTGCAAACAACTACTTTCTTCAGTTTAAACAACACACCTGCATTAAGTCCTGGATAACTCAGGAATTAAGATAGTTTATTTCAATTAAGGTGCAAAAACACCTACGCACACCTGAACAAAGAAACAGTTGAAAAAAACAAACAAAACAAAAACAGTTTGAGGAAGGCATTGTCAGGTTAAGTAATTTACTAACCAGCAGTGGCTAAATGTTCTTACAATAAAATGCATCACTCTGGAAATTAAAACTACCCGACAAGAAAAAGCCCAAAAAGCCCAGCTTTCTAATCTCAAGGCGCACAAAATATTAGGGCAACCTCCTATAGCCTTCAACATCCACTCAATCCCCTGTGTGAACTTTGTTTCTATTAATGCATTAAAATAGAGCACTGCATAATTTTTTTATCTAATATCCACAGTAAATGATATTGAATCATATAAATGTAACAAAAGAACAGTATAATGTAACTCATTCTATCCATTCTGTGAACTTCCTAGTTGAAGTTGTTAGTAAGTGTTCCACATTTTGCCCATTTGTTCCACATTCTGGAGATGGAAGGCTGAGAGCTAGAATATAAACAATACACACAGACTTTTGTTTTACAATCATTTCCACTATATAGTTACACAGTCAGTTGAATCTTTCTGTTGTATCTCAAAAAAGTAACACAAAGCAATCACTGCATTATCTTGGCATCTGTATCTCCCTCCCCCACCTCCAGTCGAAATCCCTAAAGAAGAATGTATGTCAGAACTGTTACTGGTCTCCCACAACTCAACTGCACTTCTCTCCAGCTGTAAAACATCATCCCAGCAAAAGAAGACATAAACTCAGAAATCTGAGACTCAAAACAGCAGCAGGCACTGAACATCAACTGTTACTCCAAAATGCAAGTGAATTATTCAAAGCTACTCTTGAAACATATGTTTGAAAAATAAGCAAGAGCCGTTACACTCTTTACAGACGTTCTTACCTGCAGTTCTGGTCTTAACTAAGTTTTGCTTCTTTCTTCTGCATGCAAGCAATCTCTTTGTCTTTACTAACAGAAAATATCGCATACTCCTTTTGCAGTCTATTATATATTCAAGACCTATAAAATCCAAAAAACAATAACAACACAAAAGGATAAGAATAACACACACCACGATTCCCTTTCCTGTGGGAGGAACATTACCAACACGGATATAAGATTACTGCTTTTTTCATTCCTTTTAACTACTACAATGGAACTTCATCTAATCTTATATCTGTGTTTGTAGTGTTCTTTCCACAGAAAAGACTTAAAACTTGCTCCTATCTCAAAGAGATTCGCAGCAGCCTAGCTTTAGGTTTAGCTTCCACTGGAATCTCACAAGCCTCCCCTCTAATACCATATGCATCTTCGATCACCTCAACTGGACGGACTCTCAATTACACTTTACTACTTACCAGTTACCACACAGGTGTCCCTAGTAGACAGACTTTCTTTTTCACTTCCTTCACGGCATCCTGTAGTTTATACGAGTATCCCCCATGATGTGCTCTCAAAAAAAGCTTCTTTCCCCACCCCTGCACCACATTCCTCTTCCCATCATCCTCTGTGTGTTCCCCTGCTTGCCTGCCAACTGTCTCATCAACCCACTTCCTTCCCACTTATAACCGAAAATCTGCTGCCACACATCTGTGTGTGGCCCTTGTATGGATTACCAGCTGTGCCCATATCACAGCTATGAGGTGCATTGATGCAAATGTGAATGTGCACTCTACATTCCCTCCATGTCAAAGCCTCCAAGTTATGTAATCACTCCTAGCACAGTCCACTCGATCGCATGGTCTCTGCCAGTTTTTGTGACTGCAAGTCTTCATTATGTACAGGTATCCTTGACATAACTACACTATGTTAAAAATAGATGCATTTATATGCTTTGGTGTTGTACATCTGAAGTATATATGTGTGTGTGTGTTAGGGAAAGGATGTTTAGAATCCTATATGTAGTGTTGAGGTTAAGGGTCAGGGTAGTGGTACAGTTAAAGTGGTACAGTTAAAGTTAGCACACATGGAATAAGGGTGATCTCCTCATTCATTGGCTCTACAACTGTGCCAATAAATGAGCAAACATTAGAGACGTCAATGGGCAAACTGGAGCAGCAGACCAAACATTAAAACCAGTGCTGAAATTAGAACTCAGAGCACTTGTATTTAATACATGTAGCAGTTTTGACAGAAACCCACTACAAATATAAAATAATAAGTCATGAAAGCATTCTCATCCTTCAAGTTGGGACATTTTCTAAATGAGAAATACACTTGTGGTCCTCCATGCACAGAAATTCTTGAAAGAATTGTATTTCTTTACTTCAGCTCAAAGCTCTCAAATACTTGCTTCCAAAATCAGGGAGAAATCCAGAAGTAATTGGAAACAAAAGCCCTGTATTTGTGACACTTTGTAACTATCGGTTGTGTTAGCATGGAAAATAGAAAAAGGAAATGTGAATTAACATGCATTTTCTTTAGTAAAAGCAGTCTGCAATCATTTTTAACATAATCTACAAGCCTTTCTCCCCAAACTGCCAGTTTTAGAAGGGACAGAGCAGAAGTTTTAGTCAGAGTCAGGGACGCCCCTAAAAATCACGTCTAGTTCCCACATATTTTAAAAATGTATGTCTTCAGTTCTACAAGTCTGTATTAATTTTTTTTGCAGTTATTCAGCACCTTGTCATGATCAGAAGGTTAATAAACTGGAACAACGAAAAACAGCAACAAACTCAAAAAAACGCCAAAATACCACGACAGAGGAACCAAGCAGTAAAATAAAATGTGAAGTGTTTAATTAACATCCACTTTTCGTTCAAAAATCACTGAACTTCTTCAGACTGACATCAAACAACAAAGAAATAACAAAACCTTTTTATACTTAATTAAAACGTCACATAATGCATTTTAAAGGACCAAACAGCTGTCAGGAAGGACTTAACATCACTGGTGGGGAGTGTTCTAGGAAACCTTTAAAGTACTACTACATACAAGAATGTCAAAAACTTGTTTGTATAAATAGTAAAATACTGAAAATAGACAACTCTGTAAAAACTAACACTAGTAGTGTTGCCAGATGATTTGTATTAAAGCTGTATACTCTATATCTAACAGAATCTTGTTATTTACTGTGCTCTATAAGTGTGTGCAAAGATCACATGGCATGCTGTAGCAGATAAAATGAAAAGCACACTAATTTTGTCATAAAGCAAGGTCCAGTGAAAGAATAAGATTCAACATCAGGTTTGGTAATTTCTAACAGTTCTCGACTTCCTTGAACACTGTTTAAGAATATGGAGTATTTCATTTTCGCTCAACCACTCACAACAGAACAACAACGGGTGCAAGTCGTGTGACGTACCTTTCATCCTGCTGACCAGACCGTAACTTCCCAGCTGGTACCACTGTACACTGTCCACTAATGGCCATAAACTCTGAGAATGTACAATCTATAGCTTTTGGCGCTGGTAGCCATATCATAAGTAGTAGGCAGGCAGTAGATTGACTAAAAAAAATGGCCCAAACTTCACCAAATCAGTAAAGAAATGTAGAAATTAACCGGACTTCAATGTGAATAAAATACTATTATTTTAATTTATTAAAACACATCACATAAGCGCTTTCACCTCAGATGGAAACTTCTTCAGATAAAATACACTCACATTCATCTTATTTATAAACTAGCTGAAGTTCATCAACCAGTCATACTGATACCTATTCCCCTGTTTCTAAAAATGAGATTACAATAGCCTATCAAAGGTTGGATTTTTAATACTTTTTAGAAAATAGGATAGATGTGGACACCTACAAATTTTTACAACAGAAAAAGCCAGTGATACCGAATATTTTCGGTATATCAAAGGTTCACAAGAACATTGACAAACCTCCTTTTAGGCCTATTGTGACTAATAGGGGGAGTGAGACTCATCCCTTGGCCATTCTTGTGGACAAATGGTGTAAAGAAGTAGTGACCAGGACCCCCATCTCCTGAAAGACTCTTGGGAATTTCTAGGAAAATTAAAAAAGGATTTATGGAAGGAAGGGCTTATCTTCCTCATTAGTGATGTAATGGACCTCTTTACTAGTATTCCTAAAATTGAGGGGATGGAACGCTTTTATAATTCCATGCAACAATTTTCTTCCCTTTCAGAAGACAGGATTAGGCCCTTACTTGAGCTGATGGAACTCATTTTGGACAATAATTTCGTCCATTTTGAAGGTGAATTTTACCAGCAAATCAGAGGAGTTGTGATGGGGGCAGCCTGTGCCCCCTCCTATACCAAAATTGTCATGCTGGGATGGGAGGATGAATTTATTCTGAAGAGTTCCTTTGCCAAGCACCTACATCTTTATGTGAAGTTTTTGGATGATATTTTTATTCTGTGCGATGGTACAGTAGACCAAATTAGTGGGTTTATGAAACATTTGAATAGTAACAGTTGCTACGTTAGGTTTACACATTTTTGGGACTTTTTGAGTATTAATTACTTGGATGTTAAGATTTCCCAACGGCACAACAAATTCATTTCCAACCTTTATAGGAAAGAACCCTTTTGTAATGCATACCTGCACTGCAGTAGCAACCATCTGTACCATCAGAAGAAAGGACTGGTAAAGGGTCAGGCCATACGGGTGGTAAGAATGACCTCTGATATTAAAGAACTGGACCAGGAGTTTGACATACTGAAGAAAATGTTTATAGAAAGGAAATATCCCCAGAAGATGGTGTATAGTATTTCTGAAGAAGTAAGGAAAGGTAGGGATACCAAGTATCCACCCCTGTTAGGGATGGATTTTACTAATCAAAATAGGAACAAGGGAGACAACAAATACAAAAAAGCCCTAGTATTGGAACACAATGTTTATTCTCAAGAGATTAGGGACGTTATAAAGAAGAACTGGTGTATTTTTAAAGTTAATAATGAAGTTTCCCAGTTGGTTGGGCCTGAACCCCTTTTTGTAAGCAAAACTGGTAGGAACTTTAAATATATCTTAGAAAATGTTAAACAAACAGACAAAAATGTTGGTACTTGTGTCACATCTTGTGGTAGTTGTGCATATTGTATGTACATTATGAAAGAGAAAACAATGTTTTTGGACAATGTTTTGCATACCAAGGTTTCCTTTGTGAAAGGGAATTGTAATACCAACAAACTAGTGTACCTAGCTAAATGTGACAGTTGCTCAGGATACTATGTGGGAAAGATAGAGAGAGCTTTGAAATCAAGAATTTATGAACACCTTTATGAGATCAGGAAGAAAAAGGAAGTTAATGCATTGCACAGGCACTCTGTTGTGTGTAGTAATTTTGTTAAGTTTAGCTTTGGTATACTGGAAAAAGTGCAGATTCATTCTAGGGGTGGTGATTGGCAAAGCCATTTGTTAAAAAGAGAACTTGTCTGGCAGTTGCAACTAAATGCATCACCCCCCCCCCCCCGGGTCTGAAAGACCAAGTATCTCTCAAACCCATACTGAGTGAAAAAGCAGATTTGTTAATATAAATTTTAAAGGAATTTAACATGATTTTTATGTATTTTTATTTATGCTTCATAGTTTATTCTATTTTGAAAAATGTTTTTGCAAGTACTTGTGATTGGAATAGGTGCTTTGTATACCTTTAACACAGATGATTCTTTTAATTACTAGGCAGGCAGTGTTAGACCGACTGATACATAACAACCACTAGTACTAAGCAATGGTTTGAAACTCCCAGCACAGTCTCTAAGTCTGACAGACAGGCAAGAAGCTGATGTGTGATGACATCAGCCATCACTCAAAACTGTAAACAAAAATAAAAAAAAAAAACATGTGAAGTGAAAGGGCCACTCAGAAATTCATGGCACTCCATTACTTTGCCCTCAAAACCAGTAAATACTTTGAAATTCAGTACAGTTAAGAGGTATGATGACCACAAGGGCCTTTGTAAGCATAGCCATGCGCCCCACATCTCTGACAAGTTCTGGTACCCTTGATAAGTGTAAGCAGGGGCTTGGGAGATGAAACATTTACAAACAGGGGCCTGGGAGATGAACCATTTACAGGTTGCCTGTGCCCATTAGAGACATAGGTGCCAAACCAGGGATGAATTTCCTGCACATCATCCAACTGCCCAAGTTGCACTTGAATTGGGTTATGCAGTAAATGTGCTTCACATGGATGGGAAGCCTGTTCCAGATATAGGGTGGTCTTCAGGATACATATCTGTCTCTCCAGCAGGTCCTATTTATATCACAGGCAAGGTTTAAATCTTTAGAATGGGTAATTCTGGTGCTGTTTCTTTTGTGGATATGCAGGAGGTTCATCAGAGAGGGCTCTGATAATGCCCTGTATGCCAGGCATAGATCTCCCCTCAGCCTGTAGGAGACAGAATACAGGGAAAGGGCCTTGAGGCAGTCTGCAAAGGACATGTTACTTATGCTCTGTATTCTTTTAGTGAAGAACCTCTGTGAACTTTCCAGTTATTGGATGTGCCTGGTTAGGTACATACCAAAGGGGGCATTGTACTCAATGATACATCTGATGAATGACAAATACAGTGAAACAATGACTTCCTTGGACCTAGATGTCATACCTTTGTTTATAAGTTGCACAACATAAAATGATTTCCTCACTACAGTTGACACATGATGGTCAAAGGCTAGATTGTGTTTCTAAGTCCCTGTCTACTATGCCAACTCTAAGGGGTGTGTTGTCAATATAATAGTTGCCAGGGAAGGATGACTTCCTGAGGGATGCAATTGTGTACTTCTTGGCATTTAGTTTTCATCCATGATTCTGACAACAGCTGATTGTCTGTATCAGCCCTTCCTGGAGAACATTTGTGTTGGTGTGGGATTCAGTGGAAGCTCCTAATTTGCAAACATCTGCAAATTTAGTCAGCCAGAAGTCATTGACATTGGCCTTGACTTCAGAGAAGTAAATACCAAAAAGGAGCGGTCCCAGGACTGATCCCTGAGGAACTCCAGTTGTGATTGGCCTCTTTGTAGAGGTGGACTTCCCAATTTTCACTTCCTGGGTCCTGTCTGTGACCCAGTTGGCTATCCACTGGGTGAAATAAAGGTCTGTACCTAACTTCTTGAGTTTGTTAGCAATGCTCGAGTGGAGTATTGTGTTAAATGCCTTAGCCAGGTCAAGGTAGGCAGTGTGAACTACTTTGCCCTCATCCATAAGCATGACCTGCCCCTGACAAAACCAAATTGGGTTGGGTCCAGTGTCTGGAGGTTTACTATATCACTATAGATCATTTCCATGATAACTCTTTCCATGGCTTTGTATATGAGACTAGTGAGACTTATGGGTCTGTGCAACATGTGAAGAAAGATCTTTGTTTGTTGGCTGCGCCAAGTGGCAATCCTGCTGAATTCTGCACCTATACAGGCCATGTCCACTCCGCAGGTCAAAATAAAAGAGAAAATGGAAGCCTGGTGCACTACGAATTGTTGGGCAGCATAACAGCATGATGCAAAGGAGACCAGTGCAGCCAAGCAGCTATATGGGCTTCACACTGGCCATGCACAAGCGCACACTGTACATGACCTCACAACCTAGGAAAAGGAATAAATGAGCATCATTGCACTGAGTATGGCTGATAACACACAGCTTTATAGTGGCAGTTCAGAAACAACTGTACTAAATCACTTCATTAACATAATTACAGTACTACTAGGCTTGTTTTAGCATGATAAAAACAGTTACCATAGTGCAGGAATTAGTGCTATACTGAGAACTTAGGCTTCAAAATAAAGTGGACAACAGAGTCCACTGCCATTTAGGCAAATTTACAGCAGACAGTACTACTGGTAATGGACCTCAGGACTGCAGTAACACTGACAGTAAATGAGCAAAGGTGTGTGGGTGGAGGGAACACAGCATATAGCACAACAAGGGATTGACATGCTGGTGACAGCTGGCACAACATGAGAGGGGAAAGGGATTAGGTTAGTATAGACTGCAGTCCTGTTTGTAGGGACTCACACTACTAGGGAACATGGAATAGTGCAGCACATGTTGCAGTCATGCTGGGTTATTCAAACTGACAGGCATAGAGCAAAATGTGCTGTAGGTGTCTCTCCGAATCACCCCACCCTGCACATAGTCGCTCAGTGTGCTGTTTTGCTTAATGTTAAGTGCCATTCATTTTTGAACTCTTTCCATTATTTTAATTAAAAAGATGAGTTCATCCATTTAAATTAAACAGCAATGACAAGGATTTGAACCATAATCTTTGATCTTAAAAATAGTGACAATTTTTTCCATGCAGGCACACCTGAAATAAGGCATATTCATGGAGACATTAACCTTTGCAGGCTTAATGTTTATAAACACAGATAAAAACAAATATACACAGCAAAAAATGAGAAATATATGTGATGAAATGATACAAACATCATGCTTTGTTTCATTTTTCATGTAAATGCTTAACAGATAAACTACTGTACGTAATCCTATGCTGTAATTTTTTCTGTATATGAACTACTGGTTATTTTTGTTTGAAAACAGGGCAAAGAAATAATACTAGGAGAATCAGTTTTGGGGGTATGGTGGAAATAAAAATCTTCTTTAGCATACATTTCTTGAACAATAAGAAGTCTGTAACTCTAGCATCTAGTATTTTTTATTGAATTTCACCCTCAAAGATATGCCAGAAAATCACTAATATTATAAGGGATAGTGCAAAACTATGCTCCAAGAATCTAGAATGTTCTGTAAATATACAAGATGTTGTTGTGTCTTTCGGCTTTTCCCAGTTAGGGGTCGCCACAGCGGAACTCCGGTCCGCTAATGATTGGCAGTTGACTTTTACGTACCGGCTTGCCAGGCCTGACGCACAACCTTCAACGAAGGTACGCCCATTCACGCATGTCTCCATGCAGAAGACGCTCTAGCTCAGAATCGAACCGGACAGCGTCTTACTGTGAGGCGACAACGCTACTGCAGCACCACCACCATGGACTCTGCAAATATACAGGATATTTGACAGAAATTATTCTTACTATGTTTAAAAACAATTAGAATATTGTTAATATTGTCTCTGTGAGTTCAGTAAGTGGAGGGACACTTATGGAAGCATCAGATTTGAGGATGGCAGTTTGACTGAGTTCTGTCCTCTTCCCCTTAATGTTATCAGATGTTTACTTGTATATTACAGTAAAAGAATATTCCTAGTTTGAAAAAAGAAAAGAGGAGGTACCCTAAATGACTGAGGTAATAAACCCATTGGCTTTTGGGAAGCTCAGTCATTAAGTACTAAGGGCTACAGTCTCAGACAGCTCAACAAATTCATGATCTGGATAACCTTACTAGAACACATAAGGAGATGAAGAAGGAGTAGCAATAATAGCAAGGGGTCACCAACTAGGCCTAAAAGATGTCAAAAGAAGTAAAAGAGCAGCTGTGGTTAAAAATTCAGTGAGCATAAAGTTAGTCCAGAAAGAGTGACCTTAAATTCATAACACTGTGAAAAGGCTGACAGAGAAGAAATGTGGTTAGATTCATTCAGAGTTCCTTGGTTAAATGCATTTCCCTCCCAAGACAGAAATTTAAATTATGAATAACTCAGACAACAGCTAAGTGTAGAGCACAAGAAAATGATTAACACACGTGGCCTCCAAGACAAATCATATTCCTGTTTCCTCACGGTGTGGGTGGCGTTCTTGTCTAATGCAGTCCTATTCAAGAACCATTTACCTACCAAACTGAATAGGAACATACATAATAACCCTGGTGTGAATTTCTGTCTGCCCATCCAATCATCAAGGCTGGTCTTAAAGGTAACAATTAGAGCTTTGTATGACCTGTAGTGATAAGTTATTCCACAGGTTAGGAATCTGTTAAACTAAGAACTTATCCCTCCTGTGAGTCTTGTTTATCTGTTGATGTAGATTTAGGTCCCAAATGCAGATGTTTATAGAGACAATAGTTTTGTGAAGAAGCAGGAGGTCAAATGGGACTGGGTCTTCCATGGCTCGAAAAGTGAGACATAGGTAACCACAGAACAACTGGTAAGCAACTGAGTACAAGGAAATTCATGGCAATCTGTTGGGATAGCTGAAGGATTTAAGGCCTTTAATTTTCTTGGTTAGAAATCTTTAGGACCTTTTACGCTGCACAATATGGTCGGAAGTGGACATACCAAAGGACGTAATGTAACTGATGATGGGTCTGATAAGGGAAGAGTACAGTGCTATGATGACTTATTTGCATCTTGAGAATATTCTCTTGGAACTTAACTAACTAGGCCAGATAGAAAGATTTCCTGACTATGGTGAAACATGATGATGAAATGAGACTGAGTTGTCCATGTAAGTACTCAGAATTGTTTTATGACCATGTCTGTTTGAAGAAGGACACCGTTTATAACGTATGAAGTGGGAGCAGCTTTTCTTTTTTTTTTTTTTTTTTTGCCAAATGCTACTACACTGCACTTTTTTGCAATTGGATAATTGGATTATGACTGTTTTCATTACATCAGGCATGTGTTTATTCTATTTCATGCTGGAGACCATTTAGCATCGGTAGATAAGCAATAACAGTACCCAGCCTGCAGTCATCAGCAAACTTGGTCAGCCTCACTTTAGGGATATTGGCTTGCATACCAACTAACAATGACATCCTATATACCCCTTTCTGACTTTGGTATCAACCAATTAATACAACAGTCTACCAGACCCAACCTCAAAATAAACAACCACTCTCTTCTAAATCTTCTTATCATAGATCATCTTTTTCTTATCTCAGATACCTGCATTCACCTACAAAGTCTCTGTTAGCTTTAGTATTCACCTTCTGTACCAAAAATCCACAACTAAATTTTCTCATTTAGGCCTAAATCTGACTCCAGTTTTAGAAAACTCAAAGCCATCTTCTCACTTGTATGGTGATTCATTTTGAACTCTAATTATGCCACCTTAGCAGCTGAATTGCTCACTTCCACTCTGCAAAAACTCTAAGATACCTGCTTTCCAGTAATTACTAGACTGCACAAAGCCAAAATGAATGACTGAATAACCACTGAACTGAAAGCCCTACTAAAATTAAGAGATGAGGCCTGACACTACTGGGAAGCAAATCCCTCTCCAAAATCCCATCAAAAGTTCATACAATTTAGGAACTTGGCAAAACAAGTCATAAGATGCCATGAAACTCATATCATGAAGTCTAATCAGAACTCCCTACTCAAAACCCCCAAACTCCTTTGGAAAGAAGCTAACTGTCGTACAGGTAGAAAACCATCAGAAATCAAGACAATACCTCACCAATGTTCTCTGCTTCAGAATTTCTCAAAAAATTCTGCAACTTACCCACTGCTTCCAATAATAATTCATCTACAATCTATGAACCTATATCACAATCCAAGCCCTCTTTCATATATTCCCACCTTTTAATTCAAACTCCTATACTGTAAAGACATCTACAATGCTCTCAAATACATTTCGACAGCTCACCAGGAACCAATTCATCTTAGCCCATCTGAAACACATTTTCAATCTACTCAAAACACGTCAAACAAAAAGAAAACCACAATACTAATCCCTCTCTCTAAGCACTCCAACCCCTCCAAAATCTCTCATTACCAATCCATCTGCATCTTAACTACTCTAGGAAAAATCCTAGAAATGCTCATATACTCTCAACTTAGGCAATGTATTGGAAAATCTGCACTTTGCTCATGCAAACAACGTGGTTTCTAGTGAAGCCTGAACACAAGGACCCTGACAGATGAAATCTAACTAGGAAAGAATAGATGACAGCTCACAGGCTCCATTTTATAGATGCCACAAAAGAAGGGCTTTTTTTGGGCTGCCCAGCCTGTTTCTTAAAAAAAAAAAAAAAAAAAAAACCTTCTTAACACTGTGGCGTGTTCCCTTTTAAGGAGTACCATGTGTGTGTCATACGCATGGATGCACGCTACCCTCTATTAAAAAAAAAAAGAAAAGAATGAGATTTCCGCTTTGGCACCTTGTGGTTGTGTAACGTAGATGTTCGTGGCTGCGCAGTTGCTTGCTTTCCCTTTCCCGTGTTGCCGTTCATGGTTATTCGAGAGAAAAATAAGTAAAAACTGAAATTCCACCAGGAAAAATAAATAAGCTCCTGTACTGCCGTCTGTTACGAATTGTAAGTACATAGATAAGACATTTTGGTAAAATACAGTGCATGTAAAGAAAGTAGAGAGAGCTTCACTTCCCTGTTGCCATTTTGTGTAGGTTTTACTACCACTGTTAAAGCATCTGATGTGCAACAGTCCTGTCTCTACGTATTACCATCTGCAGAGTCTTGCCATTTACTTTATAAGCGCACTGCCTCAAGGTTCATTTAGAATGCTAAAACTAACTGACAGCTGTAATATACTGCTAACTAATTCTAGTGCGCTGACCAAACTGAACTGTAACTATACAGCCACTGAGAAACACTGTTAGCAATAAACTAATTTCTAATTAGTCAGGTTCATGTCCTAGAGGGGGAAAACTTTATAATCTCAAAATACTGAAATGTCGAATTTCAGTATCTTGAGACTATAAAGCCGAATGCTGAAAATAGTGAAAGTTCATAATCGCCAATTCGAATATCTCACATTCGCGGTTATGGACTTATGCTACATTGTTTCCAGGTTTGTGTGTTGATGGTGCGCAGTGCCGTGTGTGGATCTAGGTGTTATGTCAGGTAAGTGAGTGTTTGGAAAGGGTTTTGAGTGGGAGGCAGAGTGTATGTGAGTGTGCTGATATATTTGATGTGTGTGTGAGGGACTGTAGAATGTGCGTGTGTGAGTTTGCTTTTGTTTCTTGTATGTGCGATCTCGGAGTTAGTATATATAAGTAGGGGGGGTGGGGGGTGCAGGGGACTGTCCCCCTGCTTATGTGTGTATAAGTTGTGTATGTGTGTAGTTTTGTGTTTTAAATTGTAATGTGTGTGTTTTGGTGTATGTGTGATGTGGTATGTGTGGTTTGTTTGGGTTTTTGAATTTTGCGGTTTTGGGCTCGGGGTTTTGTAGTTTCGGTGTTTTGTGGATTCGGTTTCATGGTCTCGAGATACTGAAATTTGGTGTTTCAGTATTTTGAGATTATGAAGTGAATCCCCTAGAGGTTACTGCAGGCTTAGGGTCAACACCTGAAAGCACATGTACACAGCTGGGGTTTACAGCTGCTATTAAGCTAACATCTGATACCAAATTCGGCCTTAGATCAACTGGTGCCCTACGCAAAAGGGATCCATGGCGCCTCCCTCACACCACCTAGTGCCCCCATCCTGGTCTACCTGCACAAAATAAATACTGGAAAAGTGCCCTTGCTAGAGCGGTGCCTTAGGCGGCTGCCTAATTGGCCTATGCCTAAGGCCAGCTATGTCTGATGATACAGTACTGCAAAGCCCTGTGGGTATACCACATTATCCTGGTATCTGATGTGTAACCATGCATTCTTGGGGTTTACCACCAGCATAAAGCTGACATCCAATTCATCACAGCCTGGTCCAGGGGTTTACAAATGGTACTTCGATGGAACATGATCTGAAACCATACTAGGTCTAAGGTTTAGCTCTAGCCATTCAGCTGACATCTGATAAATCACTGCTCAGATCCTGGGGTTTAGAGCTTCTGTCAGGCCATTTGAATCGCTACCTCTCAAATGTACAGATTTTCACAGAATGTCCAGATTTTTGCCTTATATTTTTGGTCTGTTCCTCATAAAAATTGTCTTTTTTTTTTTTTGAGAAATCACCGGGATGATCTAAGGATTAAAGTTACTAACTAATGGCATGCATTTGAGTTTAGTATCACACTTCACATCTTTTAGAAAATGCATTTTAATACAAATCCTGTTATTCTAGCAGCTTTCTGAATTTATAAGAGCAATATTTAAAATGTCTCCCTAGTTTTGGGCCTTTGTACCCCCATTATGACAGGCTTTGCTCAAACGTCTTGTGCTAAGAGTTTGAGAGGTATGGTGTGTGTGTGTGTGTGTGTGTGTGTGTGTGTGTGTGTGTGTGTGTGTGTGTGTGGGTGTGTGTGAGACACAGGTAGCATACCCCTCAACTGCCCAGGTTTCTGCAGAATATCCAGATTTTTGACCCATATTTTTGTTTTTTCCTCAAAAAAAGATTTAATTTGCTAAATAATGACAGATATTTGAGGTTTAGACTTTGTATCCTTTAGAAAAATGCATACTAACCCAAATCCTGTTATTCCAGCAATTTTCTAAGTTCATGAGAGAAATATTTATAATCTGTTCCTATTTATTTTAGACTTTGTCCAGATTTCTTGCATTAAAAGGTAGAGATGTGTGTATGGGACAGTGAACTGCTCTAGTTAGGGTTAGCAGGTGGTTAGTAAGTTGCTTAGGATCAAGCCCTGTACCTCAGCTACAGGAAACAACAGCCTGAATCCTCTACCCAAAATATGCAACTATTTTGCTTAGCAAATTGCATCACTGTTGTGTGTTTAGAGTTTTAAAGTAGTGTTAGTAGCACAGCATGTGGCATGTTTTGAAGAAGGCTGTGGGTTCTATTCCCACAGCATGTAGAAGGACTGCTGACACTCTGCTGAATTTTAAGAGGGTGGGGTGATGCAGTCCTCAGTATGTCCTCCTTTGAATAAGATGCCTAGTAACCATAAACCTGTTTTAGTTTGCCATCCATTCCCTACTGCAATATTACCAGCTTATCATTTTAATGTAACACAGGCAATTTATTCTTCAAGGGCAGCAGGCAGTGAATTTGTAGATGAAATACTTAAATATAAAGTTTATTTTTGCTAGCAGCAACCTTTTCATTAGTTACAGTCAGATCTCTTTAACGTGGAATTATTCAGATGACTTTTACTTCTGCAGAGACTGTGCATATTGACTGATATTGGTGGGTTGTAATGACAGAAGTTTGAGTGGCCTTTTACGGTTGAAATGTTCTGAATTGGGCAGTTTTGGCATTACTGGTTCATATGTTTTGTTTCTTTTCTTACTGGCTATAAATTTAAAACATCCTGTAACAAGTGGTGTATTATACAAGGGATATAATTTAATTATTATATATTATAATTTAATACAATCAGGAAGGTGAATCAAAGACATTTTGCATAGTCCTTAAAATGTGTGCAAGGAGTCTATGCTTTAAAAACAGCCCAAAGGTAAACTTAATCTGCCACTGGCCAAATGCATTTTCTTTGAATGTGGGTTTCAATGCTGTTTCAATGAATGTGAGTTTCAAAATCTCAGAAGTTTTAATGCTAAGCCTGTTTTCATTGTGAGACTGTATTGCTTTGTTTAGCAAACGTCTAATAGTGTTTGTGCTGGAAAATTTGAAATAAAAGTTTTAAATTAAATCCAAATATCTATAATCTTTGTAGAAGTAAAGCAGAAAGCAATATGCACACTGAGAATTTTGAACAGCGTTTATAGCAACTGGGGAGAAATAACCAAATAATGGGATACTGGAATGTCTGCATTGGTGGCTGACCCAACTGCAACATTTGCGTACCACCACTTGTTTGTCTACAAAAAAAGCACTGCACAAAAGCATTTGATCTAGTGGACCGTACAATGCTACACCACCTCTTAGACATAGGAATAAGTCAAGGCACTGTACTTTGGTTTCAAAACTTTCTATCTAATTGATACTGCTCAGTGAGAACACACTCCTCCCTCTCTCCCTCCTCCAAATTCATTAAATGCATCCCTCAAATGTCAATCCTGGCTCCCCCACTGTTCTGTATCTATATCAATAAACTCCCCCTTTACTTCCCTCATCTGACGCTACTTTATGCTGATGATGTAGCCCTCTTCTGGTCAAATCAGTCACTCACACTTTTAGAACACCAGTTGTAAGTTGATCCACTGGATCAATAACAAAAATATCTTACTTATCTCCACCAAAAAAAAAACATGCTCTATCAAACCAAGATCAATAAAATTAGATCCCCTTATCAGATTATGGATCAATACATGCTTGGAAAATGCCATAGCTTTTAAATACCTATGCACCTGCCAAGATCTTTCTCTAAACAAGACTAGGAAAGAGATGATTGACCCAGAATAAAATTGTGTTAAAGTCTCCCTATTCCTCTCCAAATCCACAAGAACAGCAATAAGTAAAGGCATCCTTCTAACTCAAATGGAATATGGCCCTCCATTAAAAGCTTCAGCCTCAAGAAAGAACATAGTGTGTATTCACCAATAGGAATCTCCAGGTTTATTACCCTTTCCCAAAACAGGAAAATCACTGCAAAACCCTTGGAAAAAAGTGGATCACAGTCTAAAGATGTGAACTTCTGCTAGGCTCAGTGTTACAGCCAAACTATTTGTCACCTAACAGCCAGACAAACAAGACCTACCCCCACATACAGCCTCAAAAATCATAACAACTCTGCTCCCTATATGTAAGCTCCCAACACCAAGACACATTGCACAGACCACAGTTTCTCTATTCTAGCTCCTAAATGGTGGTCCACTCTTCCATCCTACCTTAAAGAATTAACTTGCCTGTACTCATTTCTGACCTAAGCTTAAATCTCACCTTAAACCATCAGCCAAATGTCAATTCCACCCTTCTGACAACATTACCTCATCACTTCTGCTTTTGTCTGCCTCTTCTTCAAACCCTTCCTCTACCCTAACACTAACACTTAGCCATGTAGGTCCCTTGAAAATTGTACATATTTGTATATAGCTGTATGTATCTGTTTGTTTCTTCTTCTGTATTTGCATCTATGCTGCTTTATCTATTTGTACTTTAATGTACAATCTTGTATATTTAGCTGTATTTGCTACATGCCTGGGCAGAGGCTAAATTTGGTCCCCTGTTAGTTATACAAATTTACATTCAGAGAGGCTACAAGCAACATTCACAACTTGGAATCTGTAGAATAGCCAATTTGTAATCCAAAGAGCAACAGAGGTGGTTACATTAAGTTTATTTATTTTTTCCTGTAATACCAGCATGGAGGTTAATGCCAAAAGTCTTGCCCAGGTCAGGATAAGTAGCATGTACTGAATGATAATTGTCCACTGCCTCTGCAAGGTTTTCAAAGATGCTTGCTAGGGTCAGCTGACAGGATCTGCCCTTGATAAAACTGAATGGATAGGAATCTAAATCACTTAAGTTGTCAGTACCACATACATGAGTTCTGCTATAATATGTCCCATACAGTTGTATATAAGGTTGGTTAGGCAGATGGGTCTATAATTACCTAGGTCCATAAAAGGGCCTTCTTGTGTAGGGACATCACAGTGGCTGTTCTCCAGGCATCACACACAAACCTTTTGGGTAGGCTGAGGTTAAAGAGTTTAAGTAGAGGCTTGGATAGTGTATATCTGTCACTGATGACAATACAGCTTGGTATGCTATCTGGTCCTATGGAAGTTTTATTTTTAGCCTCTGACAAGGATTCTACAACTTATCTCAAAGTGATTTCAGAGAAAGAAAACCATGGTAGGAGTACAACCTACAATCTTCTGATTATAACTCAGAATTTATTTACCATATCAAGTAAACACTCTCATACAACACAGCAACTTATTTTGTAAGGTCCATAGTCAACTCACATAGGCTATTAGCTTCAATATTGCCCCTGAATTATGGATAAATCCCCTTTATATTTATGCATTTATTATTTATTTATTTATTTTAGTTTGATGACCAGGGAAGTCCACTGGGCCTAAAAAGAGCCTATTTTCAGTGGAGGCCCGGGGAGAAACGCTCCACTAACAATGACAAACATATTACCATATACAAAGCAAAGAAGTCATACAGCTTTATGCAGCATTCTACAGTAAAAAAAAATCTACATTCGACAATAATAATAATAAAATCAAGCAACTGTACAGTCTGAGTCAGTAATAGTGAATTACAATTGAAATTTTACATTCTGCAATAATAGTAGTAAAAATCTAGCAACAGTACAGTCTAAGGGTCATTAACAGAGAGTTACAATTGAGGATGAGAAATTGTTGGAAATAAACTATTAACAAAATATGGAGGTTAAGGAGGAGTAGAAGGGCAAATGATGTGATTGTAGAGATAACGCATAGAGTTAGAAGGTGGGTTTTGATATAGGACAGTCCTATGTGGGGAAGGAGCAAGGGCATTCCCACTTTGAAGATAGGTAGGAATAGAGGAGGGATTTATAGTTAGAGTGGTTATGAGGTTTTACACAGGTACAACCAGTCTATCACTGACTACACTAATCTTCACAGCGATTCAGTCAAGGCCGGAAATATTAGTGGGCCAAGGACTTCAAGATTGGCCAGATGGACAAAGGAACAGCCCACGGGTTGTAGGTTGCAGTCAAGAGCTCATCATAGTTAGGAATGTTAAAACACCATCCATGAGAGGGAGCAGTGAGATCCTAAATCCACTGACATGTCCATGGGATCACAAGTTGGCACAGCAGATCAAACAATGGCAATGTTGTCAATGAGAAACTAACCAACAAACTCAAATTGCTGAGTAAATAATAAAATAGTAAAGCTGGCTAAGTCAACCACATAGAAAGAGCATAGCTGGTTGGTTAGCTCCTGACAACATCTCGATGGAGAAACAAGCTGCCTTATGAGTGCTCACACAGCTGACTAACTAGCATAATGCTACAAATAACTCTGATTGATTCTATAACCATCTGGATATACAAAGCTGATATACGTATAGCTTTTTTGCGCTTGATCTGTTTCAGTGATAGCTAACAAAACTGTACTGCATTTATGTATTTGCTTGATTGAATATTGCTGGTCACTATCTATATTTTGTTAACAAAACTGTACTCCATTTATTTGTTTGATTGAATATTGCTGGTCTCTGTCTGCATTTTGTTTCTCATGGTTAATGCAACACTTGAGTTCAAAGTCAACTGGTTTCACAGTGGGGGTTGTTTTACATTCTGTGAAGCCAGCCTATCCAAGCTGTGAGCTACTGGTCAAACAGCTTTTTGTGTTTATCTGATTGCCTGAGGGTCTAAATTCTCTTTTATACTGCTGGTATAAAGAGTTACATTTCTGTAAGACTGTGCTCAGTATCAGAGCTGCTTCCTTGTAGCTGGATGTGATTGATTCTATATTCTATAACTATCTGGATATATAAACTGATATAAGTATACTTTTTGCACTTGCTCTGTTTCAGTGATAGTTAAAACTGTACTGCATTTATTTATTTGCATGATTTAATATTGCTGGTCTCTATCTGCATTTTGTTAACAAAACTGTACTGCATTCATTTATTTGCTTGACTGAATATTGCTAGTCTCTGTCTGCATTTTCTTAACAAAACTTCTTCTTTCGGCTTTTCCCGGTTTGGGGTTGCCACAGCGGAACTTCGGTCTGCTAATGATTGGCAGTATATTTTTACGGTGCCGAGGTGCCAGCCCGACGCCCAACCTTCAACGAAGGCACGCCTATTCACGCATGTCTTTCAAACGCCACTCGACCGCGGGGAGGACATGCAGCCTCCACACAGAGGGTGCTCCAGCCGAGAATCGAACAGAAAAAACGCTTGCTGTGAGGCGACAATGCTACCGCTGCACCACAGCGGCTGCATTTTCTTAACAAAACTGTACTGCATTTATTTGTTTGACTGAATATTGCTGGGCTCTGTCTGCATTTTGTTTCTCAAGGGTTAATGCAACACTTGAGCTCAAAGCCAGCTGGTTTCACAGTGGGGGTTTTACATTCTGTGAACCCAGCCCATCCAATATGTGAGCTACTGGTCAAACAGCTTTTTGTGTTTATCTGATTGCTTGAGGGTTTAACTTTTCTTTTATACTGCTGGTATAAAGAGTTACATTTCTGTAAGACTGTGCTCAGTATCAGAGCTGCTTCCTTGTAGCTGAATGTGATTGATTTTATATTATATAACTATCTGGATATATAAAGCTGATATAAGTAACTTTTTTGCACTTGATCTGTTTCAGTGATAGTTAACAAAACTGTACTGCATTTATTTATTTGCATGATTGAATGCTGCTGGTCTCTGTCTGGATTTTAACAAATCTGTATCTGTTCCCCTATTCCAAAAATGCCCAAGTCTTTTTCAAATATTCTTTTTTATTTTCATAATGGACCTAAATTGGATTTTGGTTGGGCTTTCTTCTGATAAAGAAGACTTGTCCATTTTTGGAATAGGGGAACGACCCAATGATAATAGTTCCAATATAATAGACAATCCCGAAACCCACTGTGAAAAGCTGTTTCAACAACTGAATAGAAACATGAGAACATTAAGGTCCAATGTATGGCATCTTAAATTATTCAAAGCGTATATGGCTAAAGGGATAACTCCCAGAGGGCTTAGAGTCAAAATTCAGCCATTAGTAACTGAATTAGATGAACAACTAACCAGTGAATGGTCAACAATACAACAAAACTGCTCCATGAAATTTGTGGAAACATTATCTAGATATTATGAGTGCATTATTGATAGGGAAATCCTTATTGTTAGCAAATTATGTGATGACAGTAATCAATATAAGGACCACCATTTTTTTCCACCCAATTGTCCAAACTTAGCTCAGATTTACTTACCTTTGAACAACAACTAAAGGATAGATAACTCAAAAAATTCCAAAGGGACCAAACAGATTATGACAAAGGTCATCCCTTTCAACATACTAGACATGTTAGGTTTGAAGGTGGTTATCATAAAACCAACACCAGCCCCAAACGCAAACGTCCCAAGTCCATTCTTAGAAAACGCAACACATATATTGACTCATCGGGGGGTAATTCTTCTTCTGGTACGGATTTGGACACACAGCAAACCTCAGATTCCCCCCATCCTCAAACATAACAATAGTGTGGCCCCTTTAGGCCTTACAAGAGGGGAAGCAGGAAACATCGAAAAAATAAGAAGTTTGGAGGGCTTAATGGAACTGTTGACGAACAAATAAACAAGGGTCCTAAAACAAATGTATTAAACATTTCTGATGTAACATTATCTGACTCACAAACTGCTTTGCTAAATAAAGGTCTTTCTTTTATACTGTTTTTTTTTTGTTCCTGAAGATACATTTGCACAAGATGTGACAGCATTTTGCAGATTGCTTAATTTAAAACTGTATTTTCATGATAACAATTATGATGGTGTTACTGTTGATAATTTCAAATACCACAAATCCACCTTTGTCCCACTTATGCATCCTTGTGTGAGTCTTTTTCAAAATAGTGTTCTCAAAGATCTACACTTTACATCTTGTATGACTCACCCCAAATCTGACAATCTCTCAAAGACCGATATGTCAACTTTACAGGAACTTACCAACAATAAAAATTTGGTTATCATTTCTGCGGACAAAGGTGGTGCTGTGGTAGTCATGAATTGGGCTCAATATGATGCTGAGGCCCAAAGACAGCTGGATGATGCCAGATATTATACCAAAATGTCTCTTGATCCATCATCTATGTTTAAACACCAAATATATACATTTTTGGATTCAGCAGTAGAAAATGGCATCATTACACAAAACACCAAAAATCATCTTACTATATCTGATCCCAACAGCCAATACATCTATTTTCTGCCCAAAATTCATAAAGATCCTCTGCATCCCCCAGGCCGACCGATTGTGGCAGGTAATGGCTCCCTAACTGAACCACTATCTATATTCCTAACCAAACACCTCACACCATTATTGAGATGGGTAAGATCCAGAATTCGGGACACCACAGAATTTTTAGGTATCATAAATTATATGCAAATAGAAGACCATTGGTTGCTATGCACTTTGGACGTTACTGCATTGTATACCAACATACCACATTGGGCAGGGCTAGATGCAGTAGAATATTGGCTATACAAATCAGAGCTATATAAACCAGGCTTTAACACTTTTCTTATATGCCTAACTGAACATGTTCTCACCAAAAATGTTTTCTTCTATGGCAAACAATGTTATCTCCAAATACGGGGTTTTGCAATGGGCGCATCATTTGCCTCCATATATGCAGATCTAGATATGGCATACATAGACGAACAAATCATTTATGATGTTACACACAACATTTATTTGATGGAAATTGATATTTGGCGTAGATATATGGATGATTGCTGGATGGTGTGGAGGTCTGATGTGGAATACCTGATGGAATTTGTTGAGTATCTCAATGACAATAAATGGGGTTTACAATTCACTATTAACTATGACCAACACAAGATCACATATTTGGATGCGCTGGTAACAAGGAATAAGGACAACACCCTCCACACAGAAGTATTCAGAAAATATCCAGAATATAACACCTTACTCCATGCATCCAGCTTTCATCCAGCACATATCACTAAAAACATGCCCAAGTCTCAATTTATTAGGATGAGACGTATTTGTTCAGAAGAAAATACCTTTGAGGTTTTTCTTAAAGATTTGTCAAATAGGTTCCAGGAAAGGGGCTACAGTATGGGTTATGTACATACAGCAAGCAATTATGCTGCAAATTTAAACAGAGAAGACCTTCTTAAGTATAAACATAAATCAAAGAACACAAATAACAATCTACGATTTATTACTACATATGGTAGAAATACCAACAGAGTCACTGATGCCATCAGACGACACTGGAACATCCTTCTAGCTGACAATGTTTTGTCACAACATTTATCCGAGACCTGCATATTCTAATTTAGAAGGGGGAAAAACCTTGGATCTCATTTCAGCCACTATAAACATCATCATGATGCCAATAATCAGAATATGACCCAAACCTTAATTTCTGGAGATAAACTTGTGGGCTGCATGCCATGTGCTCATTGCAGCCATTGTAAACGTGTTAAAAACCAAACAATTCTCCAGCAGCAATTGCAGTACCAAATATGATATCAGGTTTTTTGCAAATTGCAGCATGGATTGGATCATCTACATGGCCTCTTGCAGTTGTTATGCATTTTACATAGGACAAACATCCAGACCTCTTAAGTTACATATTTCTGAACACCTCAGTGATGTTAAATGTAAGAGAATGAGTAATGCCCTGTATAAACATACTCTTAAACATACTACATCAAAATTTCATTTTACCATCATTGATAAAATAATAGGTGACAGATCTAATAAATCTGGTTGGCACAGCAAACTAAATGTAAAAGAAAAGAAATGGATTGTGAAATTAGGTGGACATTTCCAGCCTGGTCTTAATGAATATTTATGATTTGGTATAGTAATGAATATTCATGAGCTCACCAATGAAACTCTGATTAATTATTTCCATGTGTATAAAAGAACCTCAAGATGTTTTGGGAATTTACACTGATGAAGGCTAGGTTAACACCATAGCCGAAACCAGTCTGTTTATTCTTGTGTTTTTTTTATTTTTATAACCAATTAAATTAGTTTATACAGCTCACAGTTGCTGGCTTCTGCTTTTTGTTGACTATGTGGATAGGCTCAAATCACTATCACTCTATTCAATATACAGATTGCTCAAATGTGATCTGTGTCTCGCCTACAAGGCAATCTCAGACCCTGCTCTACTAGACATGTTCCATATATGTACCCGGTCGACAGGCCTAAATCTAATATATGACATTAACAAAACCTGCTGGTGAGACAGGTTTGTCTCCCAGAGGCTGCTCCATCTCTGGAATAGACTTCCCATACATGTCAAACAGAATACCTCGCTGACCCTGATGGGAAACCATAAATTTGTCCCAGGCTTTCACCTGTGTTCCTTATTGATAGGTGCAACAGGTGCTGACTCAGGTTTCTTCTTTGGTGGTAAATTCTTGGCTAGGCTTGTAAGGGCCCCAAGGGCCATTAGCCTAGTAACCTCCTATGATCCTATGATAAATAATTAACAGTGATTTGAACATGCCACGAAAATAATGGCACAGCATAACGCATACACTGGAAGAATACATTAACTCTTTTCTGAAAAACATTTCCCTTAAGTAGGTAATAAAAAGTCTAGCAAGGCATAAGCAAATTATGAATATCTGTATATCCAATGGTAAAATAGATATATGGGTGTTATTTCACTTCTACCACCTAGGTAAATGTGATAACAAATTCATTATGCTAAAGTTCTTTTCTGTTATAAAATTAATTACCAGACAAGATTAAAAGAGGTTTTCATATAATCATTATAAGAAAAAGAATAATACTAAATCAGACGCATTAATTATGAAAGAAGCTAACATTCCTACTGATGATTTAGAAGATACTGCTTTCCAAAGACTACAAGGAGGCATTTAAATTCTATAACACACAAACTGAATGAGAGGGAGAAGTGTAACTTCAAATACAATCCTCAGCAACAATGAAGAACTAGAAGGCAAGCCTATAGAAACATAGACCGTTTCCCACAAATTTAAGATTAATCTTTGTCAAAGGAACTAAAGGTAGCATTCGAAAATATTTAACATATAACGTAAAGGAAACAACACCTCAGTGATTTAAGGGGAGGAGGCACTTCAGGGACACAAGTAGTACAATTGCACTATGGGAGAAACAGTATATTATGCACAAGATGCAAGTCAGTCAGTTTTAACAAATGACGCCAGAAAAGAGTGGCCAGCCAGCTTCCAAAGCATCGTGGCACCTTCCACCCACCCAAATCATTAGTCAGATTAAGAGATGAGCTGACTAAAAGGTCAGGTTTGGCTGCCAAGCTAATCAGAGCTTTCCTGTTGCAGAGAGAAGAGCTCCTCTACAGGTTTCCAAGGGCCAATGGTCGGCTAACACATTCAGTTGCTGGGCAGATAAGTTCCCTTCAGGGGAAGAACCTTCCACATTACTTACATAAGAAAACTTACTTTTTCATAACAAGCAATACAGTTAAGCTACAAAAATGTGTTTTTGTTGACTGTTTCTTGACCTTTATGTACTTTTAAAATGGAGGTGCACTTTTTCACTTTTGTGGTAAAAAAGTTGCTTAAAACTATGTTTTCTGAGGAGAAACTGTGGTTATTTTACTATAGCAATAACCCACACCTGGGTGTGGGTAATGCTGGATTTACCCACGGTTGGCATGGTTTGGTCCCGAGGGCGAAGCTCTCCGTTGCTTTTTTTTTTAAAACCTGTCTCGCTATGTTAAATGGGTTTAGCATAGCGAGACAGCTTTAAAATAAGCAACGGAGATCTCCGCTTATTTTAGCTGTCTCGCTATGTTAAACCCATTTAACATAGCGAGACAGTGTTTTAAAAGTAGAGTTATACTAATGGAAAAAAGTCCGGGCGACCGGACCTTTTTCCATTAGTATAACTCGATTTACAATGTGCACGCTGGCCAATCAGCGTGCACGTTTTGGGGGGGTCATGGTATAATAGTGCTTTTTATAGTCTTTTTCAAGAAAAAAGCTAGTTTTTTGATACCTTCATGTTTTACTGACTATTGTTGCTAAGCTTCACTGGGAAACATGCATTATTTTTGGCCTGACCGCAGAACAAACTACTGGTCCATCAGTTGGACCTTCTTTCCACAACAAAAAGAAAAATATTGTTAAGCAGTCTTTACCACCATAGCAGGCAGGTAATTTGCTTCAGTCACAGATAGGCGACTCTGCTTTGGCCAAAGCTGGCTTCTCAGACCACTCACCTTTTTCTTCAGATTCCTGTGGTGCAGTCCATACAGCCACCATGGACCAGAGGTAAGCTATGTCCATTGCAGCTGTTGAGGTCTCCTCATGAGGCAAGGGAGAGTCACTCTTGTCAGTCATTGAGAAGGAGCAGGGAATGTGCTCCTGGTTAGCCTGAATGCTGTACCCATCCCTGGACAAGTTGCTGGCAATACTGGATCTGTTTTTTTTTTTTCACAAACCCCTGTCAGATAGAGACAGAAAACTAAACAATTATCTTCTTCTGTGTCAGTAAATCTGGAGAAGAATTATTTTATTGAGTTCGGCTCAGGGTCTTGTGCAGGCCCTTCGCCCTTCTTATAATGCAGTTTCTGGTAAAATAAATAAGAATTCCTCTTTCCATGCAGAAGTTCAAGGCATTGAATCTGTAGGTGATTGTAAAGGGACTGATGCAGTTTTTCTCCTCAGGTGTCTGATTCAGTTTCTGAGGACAGTGTGGTAACTGATTCTCACTGTTGATTCTCTTTCTCTAAGGGTAATTCCAGGATGACTCGTTGTTTTCAGTTTGAGAATACTCACATATCTCATTCCCTAAAAAATGCTGTTACAAACTGAATTTTCAGAACATTCTTCTATACTTCCAGTTCTGTCGGCCTTGGAGGATGTTTTTGTCACAGCCTGCAATTTCCCTGGCAGTCAGCTTGCTGCCCCTAAAAAGCAGGCAGACTGCATAAAGTTCATCAGTCTTTCAAGGCTTTTATACACCAGTCCCAGACCAAACCCAGCATCTACAGCTTTAGTAAATCCAGCTGGTGCCAAACATTTTATTAATTCTAATCCCTCTCCTTCTGATAAGAATGGGAAAGGTTTTGATAAGTTTGGGGAAACATATATGCTTCTGCTGATTTGATTTTTACAATTTTAAACCGTGAGCCTCATATGTTGAAGTTTATCCAGACACATTGTGAAAGTATGACAAATGGTTTGGCATCAGTTTCCTCTTGTGAGGTAAAACCTGCATTGTGCAATTTAGTTTCTTCTCTTTCTCAAGTCACTATTATTGTTTAAAATATGTATGTGACTCTGCAGATTCTACTTCCAGGGATGCTGCCACTGGAACTGATTTAAGGAGCCTTGCCCACCTGCATTTTTAGAACCTATTAAAAGATTCTGAATTCTCCTTTGGATAAATAATTGACCTTCTACTGTACAGATTATCAAAAAGAGTGATGAGAGCAGAAAGCTGATTCAGGGAATCGCTCATAGGCTCATAGGTAGGTGCTAGGCCATTGGCCCTGGGGCCTATATAAGCCTAGCCAAATGGTACCCTGGCTTTTGCCACCCAAGAAAATTATTTTCTTGTGCCCCTATCAAGCAGAGCCACAGAAGTGATCCCCGGGGTGAATTTCCTATCTCCCATCCAATCATCAAGATTTTTTTGACGAGGGCTAATGAGGAGGTTTGTTTGATATAGATAGGTAGTTTGTTCCAGAGTATGGGAAGTCTCTGAGACAGGAATCTATCCCTCCAGCATGTTCTGTTTATTGTGGTGACAAGGTTTAGGTTCCTAGAGTGTGTAGCTCGGAGGGATTGGGATTTCTTTACGTTAAGCATGTCCAACAGCTCTGGGTTTGACATAGCTTTGTATGTTAGGCAGAGATCGCCTCTGAGTAGGCAATATGTGACAGAGTAAAGCTGGAGTTTTTTGAGACGGTCTGCGTAGGGCATCTGTTTGAGTCCGGTAATCCTCTTTGTGAGGTATTTCTGTGGCGTTTCCAGTTGTTGTAGAGGTCTTGTGAGGTACATACCAAAAGGGGCATTGTAATCTATAATGGGTCTAATGTGCGATGAGTAGAGGGGAACAATGACCTCTTTTTTCCTGAATGAGAAACCTTTTGTGATGAGGTGTGCCATGTAGAAGGATTTCCTGACTACTGTGGCAATGTGATTATCAAAGGAGAGACTACTGTCCACCTGTGTCCCAAGGTCTCTTATCACACTTTCGGTGTTAAGTAGACTATCGCCTATGTGGTAGTTCATGGGTACAGAGTTTTTACCAAAAGGGATGACAATGCACTTTTTGGCATTGAGCTTGAGGCCATGGTTTTGACACCAGGCATCTGTCTCAGTGAGGCCCTTTTGTAGGATATCTACATCGTTAGGAGATTTGATTATGGTTCCTAGTTTGCAATCATCTGCTAACTTTGTTACCTAAAGATCTTCTGTGTTAGCCTTTTATATGTTTCCAAGGATTTCTCAGGGCAAAATACACACACACACACACACACACACACACACACACACACACACACACACACACACACACACACACACACATAGTCTCTTCAAAATGCTGGTCAGCAGACATTTAAAAGGCAGTGGTAGTGAAGTTTTAAAAAGAAAGTAGGAATCCGCCAGAAGAAAGGACAGTCAAATAAGTCAGAATGACTATATGCGGGACTTTGTAAAGCTCTCTCACCTCGGCAGTTCCTTAACCCTTCCAGAAAGTCTGAATCTCCATTTCTCTCTTTTTGAGACAAATGGGGCCTGAATGTGACCCATCCAGGTTACAGATGACAGTGAGAGGAACCTCTTCCTTTTCAGGGAATCCCTTCTAATTCCCCAGACCAAAGTCTTCTTTTTCCTCCTGTTTTATATCATATGTTGTCTCAGGGGTATTAGAAGTTGTTCTTCCTCCTCCTCAGTTAGGGGGATGGATTTTACTCAAGAATGTTTTAGTGCCAAAGAAAGAAAATTCTTTTTGACCAATTCTGGATCTTTCTTTTGTGAACCAGTTTGTAATAGTGTTCAGTTTCAAAATGCTTTAACTTCACAACCTGTTACCCCTCCTTCTTCATTTGAATTTTTTAGTAAACTTAGATTTAAAAGATGCATACCTTCACATTCTTATTCATCCAGATTTCATGTGTTTCTAATGTTTCTGTGTGCCTAGATCACATTATCAGTTCTCTGCCTTACACGTTGGCCTATCCACTGCTCCAGGAGTATTTACAAAGTGTCTGGCTCCTGTGATAGTGTACTGTAGGCTGAAGCGTATCTACATTTTTCCATATTTATGTGACTTGCTTATCTTTCCAGAGTCTTTTTTCAAAGTGTCAGGAATCTCTCTCGGGTCAGAAATCTCCAACACTGGCTAGGATTCCAAGAGAACATTCAAACGTCTTTTCTGACACCCTGTCACAGAGTTGGGTTTTTGGGAAGCTTGCTGAACACTTCAGTACAATGAGCTTTCTTTCACAGGAAAAATAGATCTATATTTAAGTCTATTTGGGGGGGTTACCACTCAGTCCTCTGTCTCAGTGAGGGATTTTTTAAGGATTCTGGATCTCATGGCATCTGTGAGTCTCCTGATACCTCTTGCAAGACTCCACATGAGAAAGATGCAATGATATCGGAAATCTCTTTGATCCCAGCATCAACACCCATTGCCTGTTTAATTTCCAGGTTTTGTAAAAAGAGAAATCAGATAGAGCAGACATTACATTTTTCAGAATATAAGTCGCACATTTTCCCTTCCTATTCCAAACTAGTCTGCCACAAAGTACATATCCAACAAACTTCTCAAATGTAATCCAGAGATCTATAAAAGTAAGTATGTTTAATTCTGTAAATGCACTGGCGACTAACAGCTCCCACTTTTAACCAAAATGGCAACATGGAAATTTTTACATCTTGAAAGCATTGTCATTAAAGCACAGCAACTACATGAACTAAGACAGTCTATGCATTTTTATATTATTTCCAGTGTCACAGATGCCCATGAATGCATTTCTGCAATGCATCAATGAAACATGTATGATTTTTTTTTAATATAAATGATGTTATGCCTCATTGCATTATGTCTTACATACCATCTACTTTTTGAAGCAATACTATACTACATCCACTGTGTTGATTATATACTGACAGAAGAATGCCTTGCTACAAAAGTACTTGGTGTAAGTGTTTCTCTTTTAAGAATTCAGTTAAGCACTCTCTTGTTAGGATCCCCATACCTCACTGGATGTTACTGCTGAAACAATACAGAACTAACACTCTGATGCCCAGAAGCACTGCTACTGATGAAGGGTGATTTCTAATATAACTTACATATTCTGTTCCTATTTTCTTTCTTACCATAAAGCATGGCTCTAATTTTTAATACAGTTTGACTCAGAATTTCTTGGAATGTCAACAAGGAACCCTTAATGAGCTGCTTCCTGTCTTCCAGTGGTGCAAATTTTGGTTCCCCCAGCTTCTATCGCCTAACTGTGTGACTCTGAGCAAGTCATTTAACCAGACACCGCTCCCAGCCTGAGTCTAAAAGGTCCATGGAGATCAGTCTTCTACCCCAGAAAACAAGTACAAACAAACAAATAAATAAATAAATACAACACTGATCTTTCTTCTCAGTATCAAAACTTAATTTTCTGCTAATATGCAGGTATTTATGTTACACTATGAGACTCAACAGCCAGCTTTTGGGGGCTAGCTAAGTGGAGGGTAAGGGAGATGGACAGAAGGAGATAAACCACAAAATAATGAAAGTACTATGACGGGGAGCCCTGGGGGAGACTTCTGGAGGAGAGAAGTAGGAGCTGCAGAAGGGAAAATGCAGCTTAAGGAAATGAGGATCTCTGTGGGGGACTGCTGAGCCCTTAGCCTACAGCTTCATTTTACCTAAGGCTGACCCTAATCAGAAGAAACATATTCTTGTGTATTAGATAGAAAATACAAAAAATGGTGTTGCAGTGTCCAGTTCATCAGTTACCTCCTGCTCCACCTTACCTGAGAGTACTCAGAGCCTCTGTCGTTAGCCAGTTCTCCCAAGCATCAGCCATTGCATCATACAGCCAACTGGATGACTGGTTGCCATGGATGTATGGTGGTGGGAAGCTGTTCACAGGCGTGCTCTCATGGTTTCCTATAGCTGGGTACACAGGAATATGTCCAAGATACTTCTTTATAAGATTAGTGATAGTAGTGAGAGCCAAGACTTGATCTGCTCGCGTCTGTTGCCAAATGTTATGTGCCGGAATATCGCCAGTCCAATAAAGCATGTCAAAGGCATCACTGGTAGAAAGATGCTGTAGAAGATTCTCAATTGTATGAAGGGGAAGATCACAGCTGGCATACTCACCCCAGTGACCTGCACCCCTGTGTCCTTTATGTGGAAACCCTGATCCTTTCCGGCAGCACAGCGGGTCTTTGCAGTCAGGGTTACTACCAGGAAGGTAATCTTTATCCCAGTGAATATCTGTAAGGAACAGCACTTTATTCTTGGGTGATCCTGGATGTGGAGGCTTTGGAGGTATTACTGGGGGCTTTGGTGTATCTGGCATTGTTACATTCCAGTCGGAATAGATATCCCAGTGGCCACAGCTGTTTCCAACAAGCAGTGCACATATTTCACTAGGCTTGAGTACTGAGTAAATCCAGGCACTGATCATATCTTTTTTAAACAACTGGATGATAAGATTACAAACTTTCACATCTGCTAGCTTAAGTGTTATGCAAACTTCAGTGGCAACATCTGCAACCCGATCCAAGTTTTTCTCAACCTGAAACAGAAAATAAAATAAAAATTAATCCTATGCAGCACTAGGGGTATACTAAATTACTTCTACAATATATAAAATATCAACAATATAAATGCAGCATAAATGCAGTGTATGCAGATTCCAGGATAACACACTTTGTTTCATTCCCAGAAACAGTGGGTTTACAGCCTCTTATAAAAAATAAACAACTCAGTCTGTCTGTTTCATAAGTTCACTTAAACCCCATTTAGATCTTGCGGGTTCACTTATTAATCTGATGAAATATGTTGATAATCAGATTTTTGAAATAATGGCTTATGGGGACTTTGGGCCACAGTGACCCACATTTTGTTCTTTTTATTATAATTTATTTGTTACCTAAATAAGCCAAGCACAAGCACCTCTTTTCAAGGGTAACCTAGAAAACTGTTTGATTAAATGACATGCTTAGACAAACACTGAATAGAAACATAGGGAATCAAACAGAGTTAGAATACAAAGCTTATTCATTAAAAAGCAAAATAAAGCATGAGCTGATAGATGCCATACTGTGCACCTCATATGTAGTCGCTGAAGACCACTAAAAGGACTCTCTCAGATGTGTAGTTTCAAACTATGAAAGCATTTGGCATTCCTTAGTGGTATCACATTCTTAAAAATGACTGACTGTGGCAAAATGAAACAGCTGCTAATTTGTAAGGCTTCACTTAGGACTTGTCAAACTTCTTTTTTTGTCAGTAAGTGTGTGTGTGTGTGTGTGTGTGTGTGTGTGTGTGTGTGTGTGTGTGTGTGTGTGTGTGTGTGTGTGTGTGTGTGTGTGTGTGTGTGTGTGTGTGTGTGTGTGTCTGTCAGTCTGTATCTGCATACCTATCACCAGCACTTCAACAGCACTCACAGCATGAGACAATAATTCCAGAGGGATAGTGTAGGCAACATATTCCTATGGATGGAATCCATCCTCCTCCTTCTTCATCTGCAGATATCTGAGTTAACATCCCTTATAACCAAGGGTCACTAGCAGGGCTAAACATGTGCTTTCAATTCAACCAGAATGGTTTGCCCTCTCTTACTCTGACATAACTGCCTATGTTTTGTGTCCGAAGCCAAAATCCTGCTGGTACAGTTTGACCAAAGTTAAGTATTTCTTCCATTTCTCATTTCTAATTAATTATGGTTAAAATTTCTAAATAGGTATGCACTGAGCTTTGCTGCTCCATGCCATACTACAGTTTTTGACCTGGGGAACTCAGCAGTGACCCAAGCATTTCAACTTCAGTACATAGACAAATGATATAAGTTGCTGCTTACATGTAAAGGTCATATTAAAAACTACCCTGATAATATTCAGGAACAACTTAAGCTCTGTTATATGTTGCCAAATCTCAAAGTGAATGCTAAGAAACTAGTGTTACAAATCTAATGCCCACACTTGAGTATGCCATCTACATTATTGCCCCAACTTTTTTCTAACAATGTCTTGCTATAAACAACAGAAAATAAGATTCATCAGTTCATTTCCTGAGATGGGTAAAGAAAGCATCATTTTCTGTAGTTAGTTATGGCTACAGCCACATTTTTATCAGCATCACTTACATTTAAATTTATCCACCAAATATATTGTTTTCTCTTAGTTATAACATTTTAAGTTAAATTATTCTACTACCCAGTAAGCCAAGCAACCAATGCCACTTTAGATACCTATTCTAGGGTTGGCTGTAGGGGTAATAGCTCCAGCTGTTCATAACCCTCTCCTTGCAGATGTCAGAAATGAGTATGATAAAAACGACTTCAGATCTAATGTATTAATTACCATAAATACCATACGCAGACTTTCATGACCTTCCTCTACAAATATCTGGTTTTCAAGAAAATAGTGTTCACAAGCATCTTCATGCTCTTCACCTTGTAAAGCTACATGACTTATGTACCTCAAATATATTGTAAAAAAAATAGCATTCCTATATGCCTGAAACATGCATGTTTATATTGCATTCTGTTATTATATTTTACGATAATATTTTTGTTAAGCTCATTTACATATTGCTATTGTACTACTTAAACTAAGTTTACTGCTTGTACTTTAATAATGTTCTTTGTGTTGTGGAGCTTTTCTCCCCGGGTCTCCACTAAAAATTGTTTTATTCAACCCAGTCGGACACTACCCGGTTAACAAATGTAAATAAATAAATAAATAAATCCATGGCTGATTGTGAGAATCCACCCATGTACTCTATGACCATAGTTACCTAAAGGTTTTGTATACCAGATGCAGGATGACTCTGAAGATATCTTCCTATGTACATGCTATATGATGTCATTTACGTCACTAGTTGCTGAATCATAAGTTTTCTGTCACTCATAGGAAGTGTCACAGTTTGTAAGCACTATGTAACTTTCATCTTTCATTTGCTGCAGATTTAATGAGCCAGCTCAGACATTTTTTTTCCACTTCTTTACTTAGCTGTACTGATGTCAGTGGCTCTACTTCTGTATTATTGTTGCTGGATTAATCTCTGTTCTGCTGTACCGGTAGTTCATCTTTTGTATGTTAATACATTTTGTCTTGAGTTGCGGCCAAACATCTTCAGACAAACCCATCTCTCTTTGTGAGGTATTTCTGTGGCCATTCCAGTTGTTGTAGATGTCTTGTGAGGTACATACCAAAAGGGGCATTGTAGTCTATAATGGGTCTAATGTGTGATGAGTAAAGGGGAACAATGACCTCTTTTTTCCTGGATGAGAAACCTTTTGTGATGAGGTGTGCCACGTAGATGGATTTCCTGACTACTGTGGCGATGTGATTATCAAAGGAGAGACTACTGTCCACCTGTGTCCCAAGGTCTGTTATCACACTTTCGGTGTTAAGTAGACTACCACCTATGTGGTAGTTCATGGGTACAGAGTTTTTACCAAAAGGGATGACAATGCACTTTTTGGCATTGAGCTTGAGGCCATGGCTTTGACACCAGGCATCTGTCTCAGTGAGGCCCTTTTGTAGGATATCCACATCGTTAGGAGATTTGATTATGGCTCCTAGTTTGCAATCATCTGCTAACTTTGTTACCTAAAGACCCTCTGTGTTAGCCTTTTATATGTTTACAAGGATTTCTCAGGGCAATACACACACACACACACACACACACACACACACACACACACACACACACACACACACACACACACACAGACACACACAGACACACACAGACACACAGACACACACACACACACACACACACACACACACACACACACACACACACACACACTTCAAAATGCTGGTCAGCAGACATTTAAAAGGCAGTGGTAGTGAAGTTTTAAAAAGAAAGTAGGAATCCGCCAGAAGAAAGGACAGTCAAATAAGTCAGAATGACTATATGAGGGACTTTGTAACGCTCTCTCACCTCGGCAGTTCCTTAACCCTTCCAGAAAGTCTGAATCTCCATTTCTCTCTTTTTGAGACAAATGGGTCCTGAATGTGACCCATCCAGGTTACAGATGACAGTGAGAGGAACCTCTTCCTTTTCAGGGAATCCTTCTAATTCCCCAGACCAAAGTCTTCTTTTTCCTCCTGTTTTATATCATATGTTGTCTCAGGGATATTAGAAGTTGTTCTTCCTCCTCCTCAGTTAGGGGGATGGATTTTACTTAAGAATTTTTAGTGCCAAAGAAAGAAAATTCTTTTTGACCAATTCTGGACCTTTCTTTTGTGAACCAGTTTGTAATAGTGTTCAGTTTCAAAATGCTTTAACTTCACAACCTGTTACCCCTCCTTCTTCATTTGAATTTTTTAGTAAACTTAGATTTAAAAGATGCATACCTTCACATTCTTATTCATCCAGATTTCATGTGTTTCTAATGTTTCTGTGTGCCTAGATCACATTATCAGTTCTCTGCCTTACATGTTGGCCTACCCACTGCTCCAGGAGTGTTTACAAAGTGTCTGGCACCTGTGATAGTGTACTGCAGGCTGAAGCGTATGTACATTTTTCCATATTTACAGGCAACACACAAACTCAATTAAAGATAAAAAATACAGAAGTGTAAGTCTGACAGTTAACACAGAGGATTAAGGCAATGAGATTTTAATGAGTTGCTTCCTGTGGTATAGGGTTTGATTCCATCAGCCTTCATTTGCCTACTTTGTGATCTTGAGCGAATCACTTAACCACACAGTGCTTGGTGGCGACTGGGAAACTGGGCTGCTAGGCTCTTCAGTTATCTCCTGGACCACATGCCTTATAACTACCTATGAAAAAGGGACATGAGAGAGAAAGACAGTGAGAGACGGACAGAGAGAGAGACAGACAGGCGATGTGAGAGAGAGAGAGAACTGAACTTGTATGGTAACTCTTCTTGATACACATATACTTAAATATTTTTCAAATGGTACCCATCTGAAATGTAATCAGAAAAAACTGACTTACACATACTAAGTCTGAGATGCCCACTTTTCGGAATTTTCCCTTTTCGCAGAGGTACAGCAATCTTGGAGTTAGTATGTATAAGCTTGGGGTAGTGGAGGGGTGGAGTTGAGCAAGAGTACGACCTTTTCATACACGCTGCATTTCCTGATAAAGATGACCATACAAAGGCATTTATTCTGCTTAATTTGGCAAGGTCAGAAGCTATAGAAAGGGAACGTTCATTTGTGTATGCACCTACTATCTATACAGGAGAGGGGGAAAACCATCATATTGTTGCACAGGCTGAGTCAAGAGAGGACCCTGAGTGCTTAAAATTTAAATTTAGAGAAATGTCTAACACCCAGACAAATGTTACAATGGCCCAAAATTTGTTATTGGCCATTTGGGCAGTTTTTCCATCTCTTTCAACTTTCTGGTTTAAAAAGTCTATGTTTGCACTTGTTTCCCGACTTTCCTGTAACTAGTTTAGTCCAGATACAAATTTGCTGTATCCAGGACTGTTTGTAAGCTTCTCAGAGGTGCCAAAGTCTGCTCTCCAATTTTTCCCTCAGATCTGCTAGTTTTCTCCTCTCCTGCACATTTACTAGCTTATTAGTCTAACACTTTACCATACCAGACTTCTTGTAGCAATTATTGTAGCACACAAAAGTGCTACCAGCACTAAATGTTCTACAAGGAAACATCTCCAGTACTTATTTTTAATGCCCACCCATGCAGGCATGACTAAAGGTCAGTTCCCTGTGCTTTCTCCTATTAACCTGGTGAACTTGGGCATCCTGAGGCAATGTAGCAACTGCCTCATGTACACCGACAACCTTCTCTTCTTACCTCCCAACACTCAGACATGCGAAAGATGCACTTATATATCCAAAGTGGAAGCCACGCACTCTCCAGCCAAGACCGGAATAGCTGGTCAAGAGGAGAAGGTCAACATTTGCACCACACCACATGGAACACACAACCCTCCAGAACACACACCAGCACTGCCTTCACCAAAAAACACAAACCACACACCGACCTTCACAGAGGCTCTCAATAAAAATCTAACCAAAGAGCAGAGATCTCTGAGGCAGAAACACACTCAACCACCACAACACAACACTAATCACAAGACACATAACTTTCCTAAATAGTGTGCCACTCAACCAAAGCCCCTAAGGCAAAACAGCATGCCCAGAACACTAGTCATAGGTGACTCAATAGTGAGGCAGACTGATATCCCACTCACTAGGCTGAATAAGGAGAAAGTAACAGTCAACTGCCTGTCAGGTGCCAGGATCCACCACATAACACATGCACTGAGGTCCCTCATCAACAGGTACAAATATGACTCTGTCACTGTACATGTGGGTGTGAATGACCTGAGACATACCTCCCTGGACTACATGAAAAGAGACATGGAGGAGCTCTCGGATTATGTAGCCCAGGTGGGTATGACCACAGCCCAGAGCAGCATCCTACCATCACCCAGAATGATACCACAGTACAAGAAGAAAATGATTGATTTCAACAATTGGCTAAGTTTCTGGTGTCATTCTAAGGGGATCCAGTGTCTATCTGCCTGGGATGACATGACTGACAGACCTCGATGCTTTGCCAGAGATGGCCTGCATCTGTCATCCCTGGGCTTCTGGATAGTGGCCAAGGCTCTTGCCACCCCTATAGTGCCTTTTTAGGCGGTGTTCGAAAGACCAAATTACCACCTTACCAGCTACAAACAAATGCAATCTGAGGGTCATGCTGCTCAACGCAAGAAGTCTAAGTCTCAAAATGCACTCACTCAAAGCACTCCTTAAAATGGAGAACATCGATGCTTGTGCTGTAACAAAGACCTGGTTCAAGGCAGCAGAGAACACCCCTGCACTGCCAGGCTATAACTCATTCCACACCTTTCGGCCCTAGAATTTGGACCGAAGCTCCAAAGGCAGTGACATTTCCATATTTATGAAGGATGCACACACCTCCAGACTGGTAGCCCAACATAACACATCAGAGATACTTCAGGTGCAGTTAACAGTGGGTAAGACAGAGATTCAGGTCGTACCCTGTTACAGGTCAACAACCATGTCCCAAGACTCACACTCAACATTCCTAAGCACCCTGGAGAATATTAGGGTCCAACTTAATACTCTCATACTGGCAACTTCAACTACCTATCCATTAATTGGGAAAACTACTCATGTACCAATACACTTGCCCAACTTTTCCTGGAATTCATTAATTCCAATGCCCTGGACCAACTTGTTCTTACCCGCACTAGAGGTAGCAACATCCTTGACCTGGTCATTACTAACATAGGCGACTGTTGCTCTACACCAACAGTCAACTCCTCCGTGGTTAGATCCGACCACAAACTAATCACCTTGGAAATCCACATCAATCCCACCCCAATCGCAAAGGTAACTATCATGGAAAACTTCTCCAAAGCTAACTTTGGGCTCCTAAAAACAGAAGTGGCTAACTTCACGGAACCCATGCAAATGGAGAATAGTTGCATGACTGCTGAATCATGCACCAATGCACTGTATGAACACGTACACAAACGCATGGATCTCGCCATACCCAATAGAACCAAGACGCTCTCCTCCAAAAAAAGGAAGCCAATCTGGTGGTCCCCTGTCATAAACAAAATCGACAACAGAAGGAGGAAACTGCTGTGGAATAAGGTGAAGTCCCAAGACTGGAAAAGCTCCCTTATCAGCCTCAACAAAAAGTTGACATCAATCATCAAACCCTCCAAAGCTAGCTATGAAAACAAAATTGCAGCAGATAGTAAAGACAACCACAAGGTCTTCTATAGTTATTTTAAGAATCTCTACGGCAATACCCAGCTTTGTTCTGAGTTACTGCACAATGGTACCTCCTATACCGAGCCAACAGATATTGCCAATATACTGGCCAACAGATTCAGTTCCAACTTTACCCCTCTCTACCCCCCCAAAGGACCAATCACAATACCAGTAGAGTGCAAGGCACCCAGTATCACTGCTGCACAGGTTAAAACAGCACTGTCCAAGACCAAGAATACAGCTTCTATAGGACCTGACAATATCCCTGGTTGTGCTCTACATGAACTACAGAGTGAACTGGTACCTCACCTGTATACCCTGTTCAATCACAGCCTCACCTAAGGCTTTGTCCCTACTGAATGGCGCACTACTACAGTCATCCCTCTCCACAAAGGAGGAGTGACTACAAACCCTGGGAACTATCGCCCCATTAGCCTGACAAGTCTGATACGCAAAGCTATGGAACGCATCATCATGGACCAAATCAACAAGAATATAGGGAATCTCCAAACTCTAGATCCCACACAGTTTGGTTTTGTGAAGGGTAGATCATGCCTGCCCAACTTGGTCGACTTCTTTGAGTCAGTCACCAGAGCTGTGGATGAAGGCAAGGTGGTTCATACAGCCTACTTTGATCTGGCCAAAGTCTTTGATACCATTCCCCTCTCAGAAATCATAGAAAAAGTCACTAAGCTAGGCATCAACCCCTATATCACTAGGTGGGTTGTAAACTGGCTCACAGATAGAACTCACAGTGTGAAAGTAGCTGACTCCAAGTCAGATTGCCGACCAGTCACGAGTGGAGTCTCACAGGGATCGTCCTGGGTCCTCTCCTGTTTGGTATCTTCTTCTCAAAAGTCCAGGCCAACAAGAAGGGATGCTGGCTGACAAAGTTCACAGACAATTTGCAAGTTGGGAGCCATTATTAACTACCCAAGTGATGTTTACATCCTACAGAAAGCCCTCACTGAGACCAACGACTAGTGTCAGAACCACGGCCTTAAGCTCAATGCCAAAAAATGTGTCTTCATCCCCTTTGGGAAAATCCAGTTCCCATGAATTACCATATCGATGGTAGTCCGCTGAACACAGAAGGCATTATAAGAGAACTGGGAACACAGGTTAACAGCAACCTCTCTTTTGACCACCTCATTGTCACTGTGGTCAGAAAGTCCTTCTATGTGGCACCTCTCATTACTAAGGGTTTTTGCATCCAGGAAGAAAGGGGACATTGTCTCCCTCTACTCTTCCCTCATTAGGCCAATCATCGAGTACAATGCCCCATTTGGCATGTACCTCACTGGACACCTGCAACAAGTGAAGAGGCCACAAAAGTACCTCACAAAGAGGATCCTAGGCCTTAAACACCTGGTCCTATATGGACAGACTCAAAAAAACTCCAACTATTCTCTGTTTCATATTGCCTACTTAGAGGCGATCTCTGCTTGACTTACAAAGCTATGTCTGGCCCATCTCTGTTAGAAATGCTACATCTAAATAAATCCCAATCCCTCTGCACCATATGCTCCAGAGACCTCAACCTCATTACAACAATCAACAGAACGTGCTGGAGGGACAGGTTCATAACCCAGAGACTGCCCATGCTATAGAACACACTTATAAAAAAAAAAAGCGGAACGTGCCCTTAGTGACCAATAAACGTGTAAAAAATCACTATAATTCAACCATGCACGGACAACAAATGTGTGTGGCCGTTTTTGAGTTGGATTAAAGACTTTGTGAATGGTTGAAGTATAGTGCTTTTTTACACTTTTATATGGAACAGACTTCCCATACATGTCAAACAGAGCACCTCACTGGCCCTCTTCAAAAGAAATCTTGAGTGGACGGGAAATAGAAAATTCACCCCAGGGATCACTCCAGTGGCTCTACTCGACAGAGGTACTGGGAACTAAGGTCAGGTGGCACGATGCCAAGGTAATCCTATGGGCTAGGCTTGTAAAGGCTCCAGGGCCATTAGCCTTGTACACACCTATGAATCTATGAACCTATGAAAGGCACTTATTTTACACAAGGGATCAAAAGCCTTGTAAAACTTTTGCAGCACATATAACTGACTTGAGAAACACAGCTAAAACATGCAGATTTGGTGATTTAACAGATGAGTTGATAAAGGACAAAATTTGTATGTGGTATTAAAGATGATACTGTGAGAAAGATTTTGCTTTATGACAGTGATTTAACTTTGAATAAGGCCATTGAAATTTGTCAGATATATGAGCTGATAGAAAAGCACACAAATATGCTTACAAATGAGAATAGCTCTAGAAGGCACAGTAACAAAGCTCACGTTGATAGTATGCAACATGTACTTAAAAGAAACAAGCCGAAGCACATGGCAGCATCTCTAGCCCCTGCAGCACTCACTGGTAAACCCCAGAGCTTTCTAGCAAATTCCAGAGTTCCTACAGTCTCAGTGAAGCATAAGAGTCAGCAAACTCAAAGCATGAGCCCCCACTCAGTTTCATTGCAAACTGTCGGAACTGTGGTGGCAATCATGAACCTAAAATGGAAAAATGTTTAGCTTTTGGTCAAAAATGTCACAAATGCAATAAATGGAATTATTTCAAAAGGTTCTGTAAATTAAAAGGCCCACATTCTTTTATTAAAAGGGAACATTTTAAGAAATGAGTTGATCAGTTAGAGAGTTGTAACCCTACTTTTTATGTTGATAGTCTGTCAGTGCTTCATGAAACAGTAAATGTAGTAGATTTAAGGGCAAAGAATGAAGTATTTTGCACTGTTTGGATAAATGGAAACACATAGAGCTCAAAGCTGACACAGGTTCCAAGTGCAAAGTTATGTCAGCAGAAACATTTGCTAGAGTGTGTCATGGTGAAAGGCTCAATTTGATGTGGTATGCAAAGCTTGTTGCTTAAGGTAGTGAAGAAATTCAAACTGAAGGCTCAGTAATGCTTTCATGTTACTCTACTGGGAGATGCTACGACTTGTTATTTTGTGTGGTCAAGAAGCACATACAGTCATTATTAGGGCTCAGAGACAGTTTGAAAATTGGACTTCTTTCATTTAATAAGGAAATCCACCAAGTTAGCTTGAAAGACCACTACTCTAATTTCGCCCAGTATATTTTTCTACCTATGCTGATCGCTTTGAAGACAAATTAGGGAAGCTTCCAGCTGTGTACTCTATAATGTTAGATCCAGATGTCAGTCCAGTTATCAGGCCAGCTCGTAAAGTTCCAACAGCCATGCAGGACAGAGTCAAAGCCAAGTTAGATAAAATGGTAATCTCCGTAGTGTAAAGCTTCCACAGCGAAAAAACGAACTTGTAAACGAATTGCTGTAGATGAAGCTAGGTACTCAGAAAAACCTCCAGGCAGTCGAGTGAAAAATTCACTTTTATTGATAAACCACACAGAAATGGATTAACGCTCTTCTAACTATAATACTCGCGTTTTCGTCTCACAAATGTGGGACTTCATCAGATGTAAGGTAGTTGTGCAATGGAACATTTAAATATTAAAATGTCTTACTAATTAAAATTAGATAAAATGGTGCAATAAGGTGTGATTTGTTCAGTTGCAACTCCAGCTGAATGGGTATTTTCCATGGTGGTAGCTCATAAGAAAAGCTCAGATGACATCAGAATATGTATTGACAAAGGGCTAAAAGGACCTTATCATCCCATGTGCACAGTCGAAGAAGTCGCAGCCTTGATGCCAAATGCCACTGTTTTTTCTGTCTTAGATGCAAAGAGTTAATTTTGGCAAATTCAGCTTGACTAGAAATCCTTGTTGCTCACTATGTTCAGTACTCCGTTTGGCAGGTACAGATTTCTGAGAATGCCATTTGAGATAAATTCTGCAAGTGAAGTCTTTCAATGTGCAATGAAACAACTTTTTTCTGAGTATCCTTGTCCTATTACAGTCAATGACATACTAATAGGAGGTCATGATGAAGCAGAGCATGACAGATACCTCAGAAAAGTTCTGGAAAGGCACGCCAAGTGAATATTAAGCTGAATCCACAGAAATGCATATTCAGGCTACAAGAAGTTACTTATGTTGGTCACTTATTTACCAGTTCAGGTTATGACCAGACCCTTCTAAACAAACAGCCATTCTCAAGACGCCAGCTCCAGACAATGTTCATGCCCTGCAATGTTTCCTTGGCATGGTTAACTATTTAGGCAAGTTAATTCCAGACTTGAGTCAATTATCAGCACTGCTGAGAGAGCTGACACGTAAAGATGTACCACAGTCTTGGTTAGAGCAACACCAAACAGCATTTCATGTCTTAAAACATAAAATTGCTAGCCCACTAACTCTCAGATACTATGATGTTCACATGCCAGTTACTCTTTCAAGTGATGCTTCAAAATTTGGTCTAGGTGCAGTCATTCTACAAGATCAACCTATTGCGTATGCATCGAGAACACTTACCCAAAATGAAATGCGGTAAGTCCATATTGAGAAAGAGCTTTTGGCAATTATGTTTGCATGTTCGAAGTTCCATGATTATGTTTATGGTAGACCTATCCAGATCGAAACAGACCACAAACCTCTAGTCACTATCGTGAAAAAGCCAATGCATTCAGCTCCAGACAGATTGCAATGTAGGATGCTGAGATTGCAAAAGCATAATTTCACTTTTGTCTACAAGAAAGGCAAACTTCTTTATCTTGATGATACATTGTCCAGATCACCCAGACACACCACCGAAAAGCATGAGAATGAGAACTTTGATTCTGAAGTCACAGAAGTCAGAAATTTTTCTTCCACATGCCTTGATGAGTTGAGAGATCATGCAGCCACAGATCCAGTTTTACAAAGGCTCATAGGTAAGTACTAGGTTACTGGCCCTAGGACCTATATAAGCCTAGCCAAAAATGTACCCTAGCTTTCACCACCCAAGAAAATTATTTTCCTGTGCCCCTGTCGAGCAGAGCTACAGAAGTGATCCCTGGGGTGAATTTCCTATTTCCCAGCCAATCATCAAGATTTTTCTTGAAGAGTGCTAATGAAGAGCTTTGTTTGCTATAGACAGGTAGTTTGTTCCAGAGTATGGGAAGTTTCTGGTGCAGGAATCTATCCCTCTAGCATGTTCTGTTAATTGTGGTGACAGGTTTAGGCCCACAGAGCATGTAGCTTGGAGAGATTGGGATTTCTTTAAGTGGAGCATGTCCAACAGCTCTGGATTTGACATAGCTTTGTATGTTAGGCAGAGATCGCCTCTGAGTAAGCGATATACGACAGAGTAAAGCTGAAGTTTTTTGAGACGGTCTGCATAAGGCATCTGTTTGAGGCCTGTAATCCTCTTTGTGAAGTACTTCTGCACCCTTTCCAGTTGTTGTAGATGTCTTGTGAGGTATATACCAAAAGGGCCGTTGTACTCAATAATGGTCTAATGAGTGCCGAGTACAGGGGAACAATGACCTCTTTTTTCCTGGATGAGAAACCTTTTGTGATGAGGTGTGCCACGTAGAAGGATTTCCTGACTACTGTGGCAATGTGATTATCAAAGGAGAGACTGCATTCCACCTGTACCCCAAGGTCTCTTATCACACTTTCGGTGTTAAGTAGACTACCGCCTATGTGGTAGTTCATGAGTACAGAGTTTTTACCAAAGGGGATGACAATGCACTTTTTGGCATTGAGCTTGAGGCCATGGCTTTGACACCAGGCATCTGTCTCAGTGAGGCCCTTTTGTAGGATGTCCACATCGTTAGGAGTTTTGATTATGGCTCCTGGTTTGCAGTCATCTGCGAACTTCATTAGCCAAAGACCTTCTGTGTTAGCCTGTATATCAGAGAAGTAGATACCAAACAGGAGAGGACCCAGGACTGAACCCTTTGGTACTCCACTTGTCACTGGTCTGAAGTCGGATTTGGAGTCGGCTACTTTCACAGTGTGGGTTCTGTCACTGAGCCAGTTGGCAACCCATCTTTTGACAAAGGGATTTATACCTAGTTTAGTGAGTTTATCTATAACTCCAGAGTGGGGGATGGTGCTGAAAGCCTTGGCGAGATCTAGATAGGCTGTGTGAACCACCTTACCCTCGTCTACGGCTTTGGTGACTGCTTCAAAGAAATCTATCAGGTTTAAGAGACATGATCTGCCTTTTACAAACCCGAACTGGGTGGGGTCCAGAGTTTGGGGATTACCAATGTCTTTGTTTATAAGTTCCATGATGATACATTCCATGGCTTTGCAGACCAGGTTTGTCAGGCTAATGGGGCGGTAGTTCCTGGGGTCCGTGGTGACTCCTTCTTTGTGGAGTGGGATAAATGTCGCTGTGCACCATTCAGTGGGCACAAAGCCTGAGGTGAGGCTATGATTGAACATAGTACTTAGGTGGGGTGCCAGTTCATTCTGTAGTTCGTGTAGAATGCAGCCTGGGATGTTGTCAGGTCCCATGGATGCTGTCTTCTTGGCTTTGGATCGCATGTTTTTTACCTGTGTAGCCGTGATTACAGGAACTTTGCATTCTTCCAGTATACAGATGGGCCCTTTAGGGGCTGAGAGGGGGGTAAAGTTAGCACTGAACCTATCTGCCAGGATGTTGGCAATATCTGTTGGTTCTGTATATTTACTGCCATTGTGCTGTAACTCAGAACAGATCTGAGAGTTGCCATTGAAATTCTTGACATAGCTATAGAATGCTATGTGGTTATCCTTAGAATCGGGTCTATATTATAAGATCGACGGTTGAAAACATCGAACAACATGTGGTCGACACCATATGGTCGATGTCTTCAAACGTCGACCTTATAAAAAGACAAAAAAAAAAGAAAAAAGTGCCCTAACGGGTTTAAGCAGGGAGGCAAGCCCCCTGCACCCCCATACCCCCCGCTACTTAAATATACCAACTCCAAGACCACACTACATTGCAGTAAATGGAAATCTCCCCTTACAAAGATTTCCATTTACACACTCGAGATTCTGAGCATTCGATATTCTCATGTCGACAATGTCAGATGCGACATTGTCGGTTTTCGAGAACATGATGTAGACCCTTAGAATCAGTGGTGATTACAACCACTTTATCAATCAAGGGTGGCCATCAAAGTAATCTAGTTTACCTGAAGAAGTGCAACCTTATTTTCCTTAAAAAGATGAGATTTTGTCTGATAAAGGTATCATTATGAAAGGTCCAAAAGAAATTGTTCCAAAGTCCTTGCAACAAGAGTACATTACTGTCTTGCATCGTAATCAACCAGGAACCAACTCTACCAGAACAACGGCAAGAGGTCTAGTATTTTGGCCTTCTATGTCACAAGACATTGAGACAGTACTTTCATCTTGTTCTGTGTGTAATAGTAGTAAGCCACATCAATAGAAGGAACCACTTCAGCTAAATCAGATTCCTGAACTACCTTGGTCGACAGTAGCCACCGACATTTTCAAGTGGAATGGTCAAAATTATTTGGTGTTAGCAGACTCTTACTCCAACTAGTTCGAGATTGACCTACTTTCCAATCTAGCATCCAGCACTGTCATTACTAAGATGAAGAGTCATTTTGCAGTGCATGGTAGTCCATACAAAGTTATTTTTGACAATGGCACACAGTTTACAAGCCAACAGTTCAACAGATTTGTCTAAGAATGTGACTTTACTCATGTCACGAGTAGCCCTGATTACCCGCAGTCAAATGGTTTGTCAGAACATGCAGTTCAAAGTGAAAACAGTTACTAGAGAAGTCAAAATGAGATAATAGTAATGTTATCCTGAATCTCTTGAATCTCAGAAATGTTCCTCATGATAAACATCTTGGTTCACCTGCTCATAGACTTCCATTGAAACAAACCAGAACCACATTACCAGTCAGTAGTCAATTGATGGTTCCATGTGTCAAGAACAACTGGTCAGTGAAAGCCAATCTGTTGAAGAAGTGTTTAACCCAGATGTTCTATTACGATAAGACCAGCAAACCGCTCAATCCATTACGAGAAGGAGAAGTGGTAAGGATGCAAATGTCCAAAGGTTATGATCGGATTGGTGTCATGAAGAATATTTGTACAGAGCCGAGATTATAAGTTCCTAGGTGTTTACTATTTATTTATTTATTTTTATTTTACATTTGTTAACCGGGAAATTCCGACTGGACCAGGCCCATTTTCAGCGGAGGCCCAGGGAGAAAAACTCTGGCATCAAGTTGTACAAATACAGTACATCCAGCATAATACACAAAACAGGTTACATCATGTATGCTGAGCATAGTAACATAACAAGAAATTAATAAAACACTCCAGATAAAAGAAGATATAGAACATAGGTAAAAGACAATGTCCGTTACAGTACATCCAGCATACTACACAAAACAGGTTTCATTATGTATGCTGTGCACAGTAATATAACAAGAAAGTAATAAAACACTCCAGGTAAAAGAAGATATAGAACATAGGTAAAAAGTCAATGTCAGTTACACATTGGTAAGAGAAGAAAATATATCAAGTAAGATTCTACAGATAAAAGTACCCTTTCAGATGACCAAGCCTACAGGGGATCAGAGATCCAGCATGTGATCAAAGAGCAGTTTGGGGAGTTAATAGCAGTGTGGGTAGGGTTATATGATACAAGGGCATAACCAGGTACTAAGAAGATGTGATTTGAGGGAGTTTTTGAATATGGATGTGGAGGGGGCAGTAGACATGGATAGGGGAAGAGAGTTCCAATTTCTGGCAACGGTGTGGGAGTAGAGCGCTTTCCCTGCATTATTGTTAGCCTTGGTGATGGACAGGAGAGATTTTTCACTAAATCTTAGGTACCGGTTTGCAGTATAGACAGTAAGTAGGTTGGATAATGAGGGGTTTTTTTTTTTCGGGATATTTGAGAATATTATAGGCTGTGCCTAGCTGGTGATAGTTAAGTAGCTGTGGTAGCTCAAGTCATTCTAGTTCTTTTAGTGCAGTACAGTGATGGGTTCTATATGTTGAGTAAGTAGGAAACTTGGCTATTTTATTGTAGCATGATTCTAATTTGTCTACGTCACATTTTCTGATTTGGGTAAAAATAGGTGCTGCATATAATAGAGTTGAGGGAAGGTGGCTTTGTGCAAGAGTGACTCACTTTTTGTGAGACAAAGGACTTATGCCTGTATAGGGAGCCTAGCTTTTTGTGTACTAGTTTTATGGCATATGAGATGTGAACATCAAAGTGGAGATAAAATATTGTCTATTTCAATGCTCAGAAGTTTGGTGTGGTTAGAAGAGGAGATGGTGGTGCCGTCCTTAGATGTTATGGTAAAGGAGAGGTTTTTTTTTTATCTATTAGGGGTAAATATTAACAGTTTTGTCTTTTTGAGATTTAGAATTGGTTGGATACCGGATATCCATTTTTCTACTGAGTTAAAGGTATCTTGAGTGGGTGTATGTAGGGTGGTGGGAGATGACTTGGAGCAGATCAGGGTTGAATCATCCGCATATTGCATGAGTGTGGCATGCTGTGCAGAGCTATTGAGATTATTTATGAAAATAGAGAACAACAGTGGGCCCAGTATAGAGCCCTGTGGGACTCCTATGGTGGTTGGAAGTTGTGTAGACAGAATTCCTTTCCACTGGACTGATTGTTGCCTGTCAGATAGGTAGCTTCTGAACCAGGCTATAGTAGAACAGGTGAAGGATAATGATGTTAGCGAGTCTAGTAGAATGGAGTGGGAGACCATATCAAATGCCTTTGAGAGGTCTAGTAAAATGACTGCTACATATTTGTTATCATTCCTGTGAAGGTTTATATGATTAGTGAAGGACAGAAGGGCTGTGGTAGTGCTGTGATGTGGACAGAAACCGTGTTGTGTGGTAGATTGTGTGTGTTAACAAATGTCATCACTTGCAAGTGGATGCATTTCTCAAGAATTCTGGATGAGGCAAAGGATGGCAATAGGTCAGTAGTTGGAGAATTCGTAGGATTTACCTCCTTTATGGAGAGGAATGATGTGAGATACTTTCCAGATTTTGGGTATGTAGGATTCTAGTATGGAGCGGTTGATTACGATGGAGACAAGATATAACAGGGAGTCACTAGCCATTTTTAGGTATGCAGCAGGTATGTTATCAGCTGCCAATGTGGTTGGCTTTAGTTTTTGGAGGAGTTTTTTGATAGTTGAGGTGGGCACTGCTGATAGGCTGAAGGCTAATGACCAGAAGGGCCTTTTTAAGCCTAGTCATGCATCCCAAATCTCTGACAAGTTCTGACACCCTTGATAAGTGTAAGCATGCGCCTGGGAGATGAACCATTTACAGGTTACCTGTGTCCATTGGAGTCATAGGTGCCAAACCAGGGATGAATTTCTGGTTTTCCATCCAATTGTCCAAGTTGTATTTGAATTCGGTTAGGGAGGAATTCTGCTTCACATGGATGGGGAGCCTGTTCCATAGATGGGGTAGTCTCTGGGATACATACCTATCTCTCCAGCAGGTCCTATTTATATCACAGGCAAGGTTTATGTCTTTAGAAGAGGTAATTCTAGTGTTGTTTGCTTTGAGGATATGCAGGAGGTCCATTAGAGTGGGGTCTGACAATATCCTGTATGCCAGGCATCGATCTCCCCTCAAAAGCCTGTAGGAGACAGAATACAGGGATAGGGCCTTGAGGCGGTCTGCATAGGACTTTTTACCTACACTCTGTATTCTTTTAGTGAGGAACCTCTGTGGACATGCCAATTGTTGGATATACCTGGTTAGGTACATACCAAAGGGGCACTGTACTCAAAGATAGACTGATGGATGCTGAATGCAGTGGAACAATGACTTCCTTGGACTAAGATGCCATATCTTTGTTTATAAGTTGCGCAACATAAAATGATTTCTTCAACATTGTAGACACGTGATGGTCAAAGGCTAGATTACTACCTATGTGTGTCCCTAAGTCCCTGACTACTGGCTCAACTCTAAGGGGTGTGTTGTCAATATGATATTTACCAGGATGGAAACTATACTATTATGCATTTCTTGGTATTTAGTTTTAGTCCATGGCTCTGACACCAGTTGTTTGTCTGTGTCAGCCCCTCCTGGAGAACATTTATGTCAATGTGAGATTCAATGACAGCTCCTAATTTGCAATCATCTGCAAATTTAGTCAGCCAGAGACCACTGACACTGGCCTTGGCATCTAAGAAGTAAATGCAAAAAGGAGCAGTCCAAGGACTGCTCCTTGAGGGGCTCCACTTGTGACTGGCCTCTTTGTAGAGGTGGACTCTCCATTTCTAACTTCCTGGGTCCTAATTGTGAGCCAGCTGACTATCCATCAGGTGACATACTAGTTTTTATCTAACCTCTTGAGTGTATCAAAAATGCCTGAGTGGGGTATTGTGTCAAATGCCTTGGTCAGGTCAAGGTAGGCAGTGTGAATGATTTTGCCCTTATCTGTTGCTTTGGTGACCTTCTCAAATAAGTCCACCAGGTTAAGTAGGCATGAACTGCCCTTGACAAAACCAAACTGGATTGGGTCCTGTGTCTTGAGGTTTACTATATCTCTATTGATCATCTCCATGATAATTCTTTCCATGGGTTTACATATACAATCAGTGAGACTTATGGGTCTGTAGTTTCAAGGGTCTGTAGATGGCCCACCTTTGTGCTGAGGGATAACTGTTGCATTTCTCCATTCATGAGGCATGAAGCCTGTTTGGAGGCTACAGTTAAATAGTAATTTCAGAGGCCCTGATAGATCATGTTTCATGCTATTTAGAAGGCATCCTGGGATAATGTCTGGGCCAACTGATGCATTGTTCTTGGTCTTAGGGAGAACATACATTGTGGAATCACAAGGAGCAGAGTTTAGGCAGAATTGGAAACATTTGAGACCGGTGTCCGAGCCTATGCCACAGCACCTGTGAGAAAGACCCTTTATCTCAGAGTGAGTTGTCCAGTGTTCCAATTCCTGAGGAAGTTCCAGAGAATATTCCCGTTCCTGTGATAAATTCAGAAGTTCCTGATATGAGTTGTTCACCGAAGACTGTCGCTGTTTCTAAATTCAGTTCAGATTGTCATGTTACAAGATCCGGTCATATCTCCAAACCATATAGCAGATACACGGCAACTTGGACATGAACATTGTGTTTTATTTCTAATGTCTGTAGTAATGCATATCTAACTGTAATATTGTTTTTACAAAGGGCAATCTTTTTAAGAGGGAGGATGTAGCTCAATGTGTGCTGACAGGGACTCTAGCTGACCAAGTTCGCAGACGACTGCAAGCTGAGAGCCATTAATAACTCCCCAAGTGATGTAGACATCCTAAAGAAAGGCCTCACTGAGACCAATGACTGGTGTTGAAACCATGGCCTTAAGCTTAATCCCAAATAATGCGTCATCATCCCCTTTGGGAAAAACTTGGTTCCCACTAATTACCACATTGATGGGAACCCACTGCACACTGAAGGCGTTATAAGAAATCTGGAGACACAGATTGACAGCAACCCCTCCTTCGACCACCACATTGCCACTGTGGTCAGAAAGTCCTTCTATGTGACACACCTTTTTACCAAGGGTTTTGCATCCAGGAAGAAAGAGGTCATCATCTCTCTCTACTCTTCTCTCATTAGGCCAGTCATCGAGTATAATGCCCCATTTGGCATGTACCTCACTAGACACATGCAACAGCTGGAAAGGCCACAAAAGTACCTCATGAAGAGGATCCTAGGTCTTAAACACATCCTACATGGACAGACTCAAAAAACTCCAGCTATTCTCTGTCTTCTAGCATCTACTAAGAGGCGGTCTCTGCTTGACCTACAAAGCTATGTCTGACCCAGCTCTGTTAGAAATGCTACATCTAAAGAAATCCAAATCTCTCCACACCACACACTCCAGAGACCTCAACCTCATTACCACAATCAACAGAACATGCTGGAGGGACAGGTTCATAACCCAGAGACTGCCATGCTCTGGAATAGACTTCCCATACATGTCAAGCAGAGCACCTCACTGACCCTCTTCAAGAGAAATCTTAATGAGTGGATGGGAAATAGAAAGTTCACCCCGGGGATCACTGCTGTGGCTTTAATTGATAGTGGCACTGGGAACTAATGTCGGGCGGCACAATGCGGCTCCATGGCCATTAGCCTAGTACACTCCTATGAACCTATGTACCTTTACAAAGCAATCCAAGGGCTTGCACATGTGTATAAATACTGAACACGTGCAAGTCTGACTAACATTTTATAGTAAGCTGTTGAGATGCAAGCATGTATGTATGTAAGATCTGTCTGTTAACCAGTTTTGTTTATATTTTATGATGCTGCTATCCATCCTGATGTGTTTCTATGTATTAAATCATCTAAACGAAATACCCCACCTGCCTCTCATCTATGTTAGATAGGGATGAGAGACACATACTAAATACCTCTTATGTAATACATGCTTTTGTTTTCTTCTAGAAAGTGGCTTTATACATTACAGTGGACCAAGTCAGCTGTGGTTATCAAGCATAAACAATTTTCTTTATCATGTTCTGCTTAATACTTCCTATTTTGGCTCTCATAGTGCATCTCATCACTTCTATGTTTGGTAAGATCTGTGTTGTGATAATGTCTACAATTGAACTGCAGGGTGGTATCATGGAAAGTGTGTAGCACAGTTCTTCTAAGTTGTTATAAAGCAAATGTAACCCACAGAGTACAGCAATACACCAAAAATACTGATGATTCAGAAGACAATGCTGGAAAAGCAGTACACCTTCATATTTATCTCAGTTTTTCTTCTGCACACTTCTAAGCAAGTTTAAAACTGATGGCACTTTATAAGTTTACAGCAGCATATAAACAGTTGCTTCTTCACATAGCCTTTTCTGTGTAACTCTGTAGCTGCCTGTCATGTTTTTTCTTACAATTGCTGTTAGTTTTAGAAAGAACTTTCTGGAGAAGTCCTATTTTAAGGTATATGTTTAAGTATGTGAAGCAATCCGTTGACAGGAGACTGCTCATCAATTTTTTTTTCTGCTAAGCTTATACAGTTTCTGTCAATCTACTTTCAGCTCCATGGGTTTACCATTGATCAGGACAGTACAAACACTTTGTTCCTTGCCAACAAACCACCTGCATTAGCCTTTTCACCAACCACTGATGCACCATCTACATAGAAAGTAGAGTTGCAGTTTTCTGTTTGATCAACTTGCTTAATAAATGGGGCTTACTTGATTTGCAAAGCTTTTGAAAGTGGTTCCATTTTTTACACTTGCGGCATTGCTGACCAAATGCTAAGCACTTCTCCCTTTTGGACTCATGATTGGCACCACAATTACCTCACTTAACAAGAAGACTTGACTTGGGTTTTGCTGACTCACCCTTGTGCTGCACTGAGCATGTCCGGTTTACTGAGATAGTTTTAGAACTTGCTGGAAAGTTACAGGTTCTCCCTGGAAGTCCTGCAGGGACTGCAGATGCCATGTGCTTAGGCCTGTTTCTGTTAGCCATGTGCTGCATGCTGTCTGCGTTTGCTCTAGATTAAGCTGTTGAAACTATGCTCATCATTTGCAAGCATGTTTGTTTGCCTTTTCGTAAGCTCCTGTATTTGACAAATCCCTGTAGCTTTGGTCAACATTAAATTTGCAGCATTGTTAACACCACACACAAGCTTGTCTTGTCAACATTAAATTTGCAGCTTTGTTAACACCGCACACAAGCTTGTCTTATTAACTCATCTTTCAAATCACCAACAGATGGATGGGCTTGCCCTTCACATCAGGGGAAGGGGCTTTGCCCCTGCAAAAAGGAGAAGTTCAATATTTACTCTTCTCCTGTATGTTTTTTTTTTGATATTTCAAGATTCAGCATTCCAGTTCTGTATATTTCAATAGGACCCAATCACTGAGAAATGTCTTTCCAATCCATTTGTGAGCACCACTGTTCGTTCTAGGTTAAGATGCAGCCTGTCCTTGGCAAAGAGATGGTCTCTTCACCAGGTCACTCTCCAGGCCCTGCTCCCTTGTCCCTTGCCAGTCATTATTTTCCACAGTCTTCTACTTCTACAGTGTGCTGGCTGCAAGCCCAAGTAACACTTTAGAGAATGCTACCACCAAACCCATATCCTGGGATATCTCTTCCCCGGCTCATTGGCACTGCTTGCTACCACTACAGCTGTGTCCTGTGACAAGTCGGTGGCATTTACACGCATGCCCCCTTCTATCTCGGTGACTACACCTGTCACCTCCTAAGATGTCTTGCTATAGCTAGAGACCACTTTCACCAAAACAGCTTCCCCCTTTCTCCTTTGCCAACCAAGGCTCTTAATTCCACTGAAGATCAAGTCTCCTATCATCAAACTCTTCTCATCTACCCCCACACTCAATTTCACTTATCTCAGTTCTTGCTCAATGTTCCCTATTCCTCCTTTTGGCAAATCTTCTCCAACCTGTTCCACTGTCCCAGTCCTCTATACATTATGTGCCTGTTGCCTCTCTCTCAGTGTAAGATCTGATGCCTTTTCAACCCTTCAGGAATGTGGGATCCAAACTAATGTCTGGCTGTGTTATCTGCTGCATAGCCAGTGAAACTTGACCTTTCAAGTTGTCCATAAGGCCCTCTTTCACAATTCATAGTCCATGTTTAGGACACGTCTACAATGACAACTGAAGAATTTTGTACTAGGTCCAACAGATCCTTTCCTTCACAGTCATTTGCCTGAAGAGCAGCTTCTATTAATGGCCTGAAAGAAAGCTCACCATGAGTTTTGTAATACTTTTGAGTGTAAACAGTATTTCTATATGATGTTTTATGCCATCTTAAAAGCACCAAATAGCAGGTCCTGTTATGACAGTAATGATGCATTACAGAACATTCCTCTTGAAACATAAGAACAGAAGGTCTTTATCCCAAGCATTCTTCTGTACTTCTATATTTATTTACTTATGTATGTATGTATGTTGTTTTGAGTGAGTTAGTCCTACAAGGCCTACAGCCTATTTTCAGGGGAAATGCAAAACAATGTTCATACCAGCTAGGGATAAAGTGACCAGGGCACAGAGGAAGTTTTCCTTCTCTGTGACAGAGGTTGCTGAACAGTGCTTCCTGGTTGCTAACAGGGGATTCTAGTGAAGCTGGATAGTGGAAATCTGCTACATTCTTTCTGAAGTTAATGTTTGTGTAAAGTTTCAGAACTTTGAAGCTGGAAGATGAGGGACTTATTTTGAGTGAAGGTGGTTTAGAAGCTAAGACGCTGAAATGTCCAGTGGATGCTCCTAATTTACAAGTCACCATTCCATTCCTTGGTGGTACTAACAGGAACTGTCATGGAAGAATACTATTGCAGCAGGGACCTGCTTTTGCCCCGGACTTGCTGTGCAGCAATGAATGAAAAAAAAAAAAATCACACAACTCCCCCAGCCTCTTAACTGTCCCTGATTTTATGGCATAGTTCTGCTCTGTCTCACTTATGACTTTTATTTACTGGCAAATCCCTGAGGATTAAGGTCAGTCAGTAACGACAGACATTAGAGATTCAAACGTCTTACTGTTTATGGAATGTGTGCTGGTATTGTTATGTGCTATCTCTGTGCCTCTCTCACTCAATCACTATCTGTCTCTCACACACTCACAAGCACACACAGGTTTATGTTTCTTTTTTCACTTTTTATTAAAGTCTCACAGACCAATAAAGCTGTGTGTAGTGAGCATAAAAAATTGGGCCTGTTTTGTGTGTGTGTGTGTGTGTGTGTGTGTGTGTGTGTGTGTGTGTGTGTGTGTGTGTGGTGTGGTGTGCGTGTGTGGGTCTATATTAAAAACACAAACGTTTACTTACCCGAATACCTAAACCCTGACGCGTCTTCATCGAACCGCGAAAACATTGATCGTCCTGAAGCACGAAATCCGAAACGTTGAATCATCATGGTTGGCCTTTATGCAGTATAGCTCCGTAAGGTAAGTGTGCAATAAGTTACGGACCTCAGGGTTAGGGTGCGGGTTAAGGTAAGTGCATAGATGCTAATGTATGTTAGATATAGTGTAGGGTTAGAAGTAGGATTTTATTAAGTGTATGTGTGTGGATTATTTAGTTTGTTTGGGTATAGCTTTTTAAGGTAAGTGTGCAATAGTTACGGACCTTAGGGTTAGGGTGCGGGTTAAGTACATACATGGTGGCATATGCAAGATGTAGTGTAGGGTTAGAAGTAGGGTTTCGTTTAGGGATAAAAGTAGGGTTTTGGTTAGTGTATGTATGTAGTTTATTTAGTTTGTTTGTGAAGGTAGTATGTAGCGGATGGTGGGATGGGACAACTATGACATTTCAAGGTTTTGAATTTCACGATTTAGGGCATTCGGTGTATTTGCGTTTCGCAGAATATGTGTTGGCATTTAGGTGTTCGGGTAAGTAAATATTTGTGTTTTTAATATAGACCCGTGTTTGTGTGTGTGTGTTTGCATGTGTGTGTGTGTGTGTGTGTGTGTGTGTGTGTGTGTGTGTGTGTGCGTGTGCGTGTGCGTGTGTGTGTGTGTGTGTGTGTGTGTTTAAGCTTCGCTTCATGACAGCTCAGTATGCTGCCATGAAACAGACTTGTTTTTTTTACTGGGCATTACCTTTATGCTAACACCCCTGGTGGAGAACATATGTTCTCAAATTAGGGCAGAGATGTACAAGTTACCCATTCTCAAAAAAAATATATATATAAATATTTCAGTTAGAGTTTTGTGGGGCTCTCATTTGAATCACATTAACAGGTGGATTTGTATGTGAAGTTGTCTGTTGAAAGTGTCAGTATATTATTGCAGCTAAGTTGTCTTTTTGAGTTCTTCATGGATCCACCCCCTCCCCCCCAAAATGTTAAGGGATGTTAATAATTCTTTGGTTCTTTTCTTACATTGGCAGTATCCTTGTATTTTGATGAATGGGGGCTGGGACCAAGGTGATGAGTTGCATTTTTTATGCATGGTAATACGAAGAATTTTTCAAAAAAGATCTGTAAGTGGAATATCTGATAGGTGGATTACATTTATGATACAGGAAGGTTTGTTAAATTGTTCATGATTACTATTTGGATCAAAGGTGGAAATTAAATGACCCCTCTGTTTGACTGGTTATTTAGAGATAGATGACTAGGATACTACCTGATTGCAAGATGTACAAGGTCTTTTGGAAGTTGTTCCATGAAGATGCCAGTCTAGGGTAGTATGCATTACCTGTCTCTTACAGAATTGTAAAATGGTAACAAATATGATGTCAACATGCTTCTGAGAAGAGTGCAGATGTGTAAAGAAGTGGACAGTAACACAGCAGTCATCATATGCTGTGAAATACTGATAATTTTATTGAGCTTGCCCTTATAAATTATTAAATCTTTGTTGAGGTAGAGTCATGAAAGTCGCTGTTGCTGGAGGTGAGGAGCTGTCAACTATACTGTTCCAACATTTAAGTTAATTAAGGAACTGTCCCCTCTTCAGCTGTAAACCATCAATGTTTACTTGTTCAGGAAGTGTAAGAACAAAAACACATACATTATTCATGAATATTATGAAGTACAGAGAGCACTGTCTTATATTTTGAAAATACAGTTTGTTCTCTGTTCTTACTCTGGTTTTGTGTTTTGGAAGATTATTTGTTCTACGTGGATACCAAAGGAATAAGTTATGCTTTCATCAAGTTTGGGGTGCATTTTGGGAGATTATTTGTTCTACGTGGATACTAACAGAATAAGTTATGCTTTCATCAAGTTTGGGGTGCCCAGTCTGCTCAAGTTTACTGCTCTTTCGCTTGTTTGCAATCATTTCCACTGTTTTCAGGGTACTGGCGTTTGAATGGATAACATGAATCCTTTAGAGCCATGCAAACATGCTGTGGATGGCATGCAGGCTGATCTACTGTTACATTTGTAGTGGTAGTTGTCACAGTACATCAGTTCCAGCAACCCCAACTGCCAAGTTCAGCTGAGTCTTAATATTTATGCAGTATGTGCTCTAATGTTCAAAAGCAGTTATGTGTTAATAAAAACTAAAACTGCTCCTTTACCTTCATTGGTTACCTATGTCACTTCTGTCCCACAACGACACTTAAATTAACAACCACAGAAAAAAATCTGTACTTGCTACATGAACCACTTTTAATCTGACACATTTTGCTCAGAGCAGAACAACACTGAACGGCAGTTTCCTCACATAAAAAAAAACTAAGAATCATCAGAGAAGTAATGTTTCCTTTAACGACCTGCAGCATTTAACTTCATCAGGTTTCATCATTACATTGTTATACTTATTCGGTCAATCTCAACCTTAAAAGCATGCAGTTTCCTCTTACAAATGTTTATTTTTTGTTGCTGTGTAGATCTACTTATCTTTTGTTTTTTCCTTAACATAAAATCAAATCAGACTACAAAGAAGACTCGACTAGTACAACTGCTTTGGGTACATCCATATAGAGCACCATAAGTTGTACCACCCAGTGTAGGCCTTGGTTAGCTGGGGTGGGACCAGCGTCACTCAGTAAATCAGCAGGAAAAAAAGGATGGGGTCAAACTGGAGATATGTAGAAATACAGTAATGTGCAAGACTATATGGGATGTTACAGGTTTTGAACATTTTATACCTGAGAATTATTTGCTGTCAAACAAGTTATACAGCTATAATCCAACAAAGACAGCTGAATAACCTGATACATTTGATATGTTTGATTCAAATATTCTCGAGAAGTACCACATTTTGTAAATAAGCTTCAGTATCTGTATTTGCCAGTCATCAGTACAGGAAAGGAAGTAAAACGCGAAGCAACAAAAGCATGTTGCAGATTTTGTAATAATCTTGGGAAAGTTTAAAGGAACCATCTGCACGTTTGTTTTACTCCCATTTTTTCTTCAGAAGTCATTATTAATATTAAAGGATTTTTGAATATTTAGGGTACCTGGCTAGTATTAGATAATGGGACAGATTCCAAAAGACTTGCTCTCAGTGTAAATGACGTATTCTAGTATAAGTCTGCTTTACAGATAGGCCTTATATTGGAGTAAGTCAATTACACCCAGGGCAAGTATTTTGGGATCTGGCCCATTATCTCCTCATTCTACTATTATTACCTGTACCAGTACCCAGCACATACATTCTAACAGGAGATCTGTTGGAAAACTAACATCATATCATGGGTAACAGGCTTTTATTAATACTTGTTTTCAGAGATAAGCTGCAAAGAATCTCACACTCTTGGCAATTACCTACTGGGCTAAGTAATCCAAACTCCAACGTCTCCATTGCAGATCAGGTGGAAGAGAAGACTTTAGTATTTTACAGTAAGATGGGGATTACTAGCAGTGTAATTCATCCTGACACTGTATCTAAATGTCTAGCATGTCAAGTTTGGTTACACAATAGCACTGTCTTCCACAGAATAAATCACCTGCAAGTTTCTACCATAGGAAATGTCATCACTGAAGCCAATGTTGAAATATCTGCAATGAAAGACTATTGATGAAGAAGACAAAACCTACTCAATCTGATAGTCTCTAGTCACACATCCACATGTAGGTTGTGGTAAGTGGACATTCATGTGACACCTTACCTGTAATAGTATTCTGTTAGGACATTTTTGGTTTCCTGCATGAAGAAAAGGCTAAAAAGTGAACTAAACCTAGCCTGTCTCATTTTCTAGCTGTGAAACTACTTACAATGACATTAAAGTGTTGCTGAAATAAAACACAGACAATGGTTAGTAATAACATAGCAGTTAAACTCTGGTGACAACTACTACAGCAAACCAGAAAATAAACATATTATATCATTGACACCATCACCAGGAAACTTGCAGGATACACCATCAGTGCAACTGTCCTTAGTAAGTTAAGGTGACCATTTGAAGGTCAGCCGATAGAAAATGGTGTAAGTTTAGCCTTCTGGTAGAAAAGGCAGCTTGTTTAAGACAGATGAACTTATGGCACTGGTGTTGCAATCAAGAAACAACATTCCCATTACCCAGCATTGATTGTTTTTGCTGGCATCAACTGACATCACATGCTCTCTCTGGAAGATGCTGATGTGTGTATAGTCACAGAAACTTGGTTCAAGGCTGCAGAAAGTACTCCAGCCTTGCAAGGCTATAATTCCTTCCACAATTTCAGACCGCAAATTAAAGGTATGAGAACCAAAGGAGGTGGAGTATCTATTTTCATTAAAGATAATTACACCTCTATACTGGTTAGACAAGATAACTCTATGGAGTTACTCCAAGTCCAAACTACCGTGGGTAAGACCCCCCCCTTCATGTCATCATCTGTTACATGTCCCCTTCCATGAACCAAGAAGCCCACACAGCTTGTTTAGACTTACTTGGGACAATTAAATTACAACCTAACACCCTATTCATGAGTGATTTCAACTATCTGTTCATTAATTGGGAAACCTATACTAGCCCAAACTCACTTTATTTATTTATTTTTATTTTTTATTTTACATTTGTTGACCGGGCTGGTCTAACTGGATTTGAGTTCATTTTCAGTAGAGGCCCGGGGAGAAAAGCTCCAAATACATACAGTGATAAACAGAATTACAACTTTAGTTTGTGAGCATTTGCAATAGCAAGTTCTTTCAGACGCAACAGTTAGGACTTAAATACATACTAATGGAATAGAAATTGAGCAGAAAAGCAGAAAAGTAAGTATAGAATAAAGTTAGTAAGCAGAAAAGGTGGAAGTACTAGAAGCAAATGGAAATGTTAGTCAGGGTTTGTGCAGGGGCAGGGGCAGAGACAGCGACTACTAAGGTAAGTTTTGTGCTGGGTTTTGAAGCAGTGATGAGAGGAGATGGCAGACAGATTGTCAGGAAGAGAGTTCCAGGCTTTTCCTATAGTGTTTGAGAACAAGGAGTTCCCTGCCAAGTTGTTGGATTTAAAAGTCGCTATGAGACATTTGTTAGAGGAACGTAGGCTTTTGAGGTTGCAGTAAGGAGTTATAAGGGAAGTGAGTATGGGGGTGTTAGTAGGTTTGTACAGGATTTTTTGGGCTAAGGAGAGTTGATTAAATAAGGTCAGATTCTGCAACTCAAGCCATCCTAATTTCTTTGAGTTTATGCAGTGGTGAGTTCTAAAAGTAGAGCCAGATGCAAATCTGGCGATGCTGTTGTAGGCAGCAGTTTGTTGAGGTTAGTTTTGGACAGGTAAGTGTAAATAGGAGAGGCGTAAAGGAGGGCTGAAACCAGGTGGGAATGGGCAATGGAAGTTCTGGCAAGTGGAGTAAGGAATGGTTTAATCCTATAAAGGGAGCCTAGTTTTCTGTTAACTAATTTTATAGTGTTATTTATGTGAGAGTCAAAGGATAGGTTATCTATCTCTACTCCAAGGAGCCTGGTAGAGGGGTCTGGTGATATGCTGGTGCCATTATTAGGCAGGACAGAGAAGTTGAAAGGAGGGGATTTTCGGGTGGGGGAGAAAAGTAACAATTTGTTTTTTTTAGGGTTTAAGATTAGACATCGTTTAAGGAACCATGTTTCAACGGTTTGAAAAGTCTGTTGGGTGATAGAGTGCAGTTCAGAGGGGGATGAGGCAGAACAAATTAAAGTAAAATCGTCAGCGTATTGTATACAGGTTGCAAAGGGAATACTAGTTTGCAGATCATTAATAAAAATAGAAAACAGAAGGGGGCGAAGAATAGAGACTTGGGAAACTCCGAGGGTAATGAGGAGGTGGTTGGATAAGTTATTATGCCAGAGCACTGCCTGTTGTCTGTTATTAAGATAAGAGTGGAACCACTTTATGGCACAAGAGTCTAGGGCTAATGTTTTCAGTAAATTTATTAGTATCTGGTGACTGACCATATCGAGGGCTTTGGATAGTTCAATGAAGAGAGCAGAGGTAAGGATATTATTATTCCGATTTTTGTTGATGCAGTCAGTGAAGGAAAGGAATGCAGAAGTGGTGTTGTGGAAGGGTCTGATGACAGTTGGGTAGAAGGTTGTAATTTAACAGGTGATTAAGTAGCTGTTTTGGGATGCATTTTTCCATGATTTTAGCAAAGGGGAGAGAAGGGCTATGGGTTGGTAATTAGACAGCTCTATTGAGTTACCACCTTTATGTAGGGGAATAATATGTGAGATTTTCCACAGCCTTTGATAATAGTTCTGTTAATCAGAATGGAAATAGGATAGACTAATGGTTTGGCTGCAATTTTTAGATATTGGGACGGTAGAAGGTCAGCAGATGGAGAGGAGGCTTTAAGTTTGTGGAGAAGAGAGCGGATAAGGGATGTGGGTACTGGTTGCAGTTGAAATGAGGGAATAGAAGTGCTAGGGGAGGTGGGCTGAAATGATATATCTGGGATAGTCGGTTAGATAGAGACTGGGCACTTTGAGTGAAGAATGTATTAAAGGCATCAGCTGTTTGTTTTGGGTTGTTATGGGAAGAGCCTAAGGGGTATGGGGTGTCAGAGTAGCCAGGTTTTAAGAGTATATTTATTCCTGCCCCAAACTTTTGTGGATTTTTGTTGGTTAGTTTGTTGTAAGTGGAAGTAGTAATTTCTTTTGTCTAGAAGTACAGCTTTTTTGTAATGTTTCTTATTTGTCTAAATTTAATTTGGTTGCTGGGATCTTTATTGCTGTGGTATTTGGTCCAGAGCTTATTTTTCTTACTAATTTTATGCCGAGTATCTTTTGAAAACCAATGGCTTGTTTCGAGCAAATTCTGACAGACCTTATAGGGCCATGAGAGTCTAGTATAGATAAGAACTTTGAGTTGAAGTATGCTACAGCATCATCTAGTGGCAGGAGTTTAAGAGGGGACCAATTTACAGCTCTTAGTTCAGCAAGGAAGGATTCAGGGTTAAAGTGTCTATTTGTTCTAACCATTTTATATTTAGCAAGGTTAGGGTTAGGAGTTTTATGTCTTATTAAATAGGTGAGGGCATGGTCACATAAGTCGTCAGATAGTGTTCCTACTGTATAATTTTGGTGGTGACTATTTATCAGAATCTAATCTAATGTACTTTCTTTGTTATTAGATTTGATAGTTCTGGTTGGGGTGGTAATGGTTTGTGAAAAGCCATGGAGATTTAAGAGGGAGGGGGGACTCCGTAGGAGCAGGTTTTCCAGTCTATATTGACATCACTCAGAACAATGGTTTCTTGTGGGAATTTAATAGAGAGCCAACTAAGGATTTCTTTGAGGGTACTAATATTATTTCCAGGTGGAAAGTAGGTGCAAATAATATAGATGGATTTGTGGGTATTAAGGTATAATTTAGAGATAAGGATTTCAGAGTTACTAACAGAGGGAGGTTTTTCATGAATAACAGTAATGTGCATACCTGTTTTATAGAGAATTGCTAAACCACCACGCTTTTTGGCTTTACGGTCTAGTCTTAAGATGTTGTAACCCAGGGGAGTAATTTCCCTGTCTTGGATTGTTGGTTTGAGCCAAGTTTCAGATAGGCAAAGGATGTTGAATGAGTGTATATCAAGCAGTGCATGGAGCTGGGCAATTTTTTTATTAATGCTGCAGATGTTAAGGTGAGCTATAGAGAGAACGATCGGGGGTTTGGAGGGAAAGTTAGAGCATAAGGGTGGAGAAAAAAGGGGGTGTACAGTAACAGTGTTGTTTGGGTCAGGGTTGGGATGAATGTCACCTGCTATAAGGGAGAGAAGTAATCTTATTTTGGTGCCAGAGGGTTTGGAGTAGATGTATAATGATTTTTTGTATGCCTGGTTAGTGTAGGTAATGTGGAACTTTCTATGAAATCTTGCTAAAAGGTAGCTAGGAGAAGAAATGTTGTTTGAGAATGGTTGGAATGTGTTTTGGGAAGGTGGGCTAGTATACTGAGTGAGAGTGTGGTCTTTGAGTATAAGTAGTTCATATGAGGTTAGAAGGTATGATAGCATTAGGAATGGAAGAAGTGAGAAAAGGAGGATACATTTTAAATTATTAGAGTTTAGAAGTGGAGGCATAGTGATAGGAATGCATCTGAAGCAAAATGTGGGAAGTACAAATGAAAAGAAAAAGTAGAGAGGAAGTGAGGGAATAAATACAATATGTGTTAAAGTAGACAAGGATAAGTATTGGATGAGTAACAGGGTGGAGTAATGTGTGATAGGTGAGTTGAAAGGGGGGAGTGGTTAGAGAACTATAAGGTAAGGACCCCTGGGGTGGGTGGGAACTGGGGGTAGGGTAGGGGAGCGGAGTGAGCCTGCAGGGCGAACGGAGTGGGTTAGAGCAAGTAAAGGATGAGAATCTAAGAGACAATCAGTAAGCAACCAATCATAGAGGAGCATTTAGACAGTTCCAGGTGAGTGGGTAGAACTACTACAATATTTTGTTTACAAGGGATAGAGGTAAGGGGAAAGGGGAAAGGGGAAATAGGGTGATAGAGGGGTAAGTACAAGAACAGTCAGATGCAGGAACAAGGAGAGTAAAAAGAGATGACAGAACTAAGTAGTAGTGAGGGGTTGAATACTGGAGAAGGGGAAAAGGGGATACAAGACAAGCAAGTAAAGGATGCCACCTAGTGGACAAAGTTAGAATTAGAGTCAGCTGGGAAAGTAGAAAGGTAAGAAAAGGGTAAGATAGTGTTTAGTAACAACGGAGCAGAAAGGTTTATTTAAAAGTGGGAGAGCATGGTCTGGCTGCCGGGGTGCCTAGCTCAGGAGAGAGTCTTTTAAACATAAACTAGAAAAAGGTGATATAAAACAGTTCAGCCCCCTCTTATTTGCAATATACTTCTCAGGAAGTCCAGGCCAAAACAGAGGGGCTGTGGCTAACTAAGTTTGCGGATGACTGCAAATTAGGTGCTATCACTGAATCCCCTAGCGATATCAGTGAATCTCCTAGCGATATCAGCGTTCTTCAAAAGGGGCTCATACAGACCGATGACTGGTGCCAAAGCCATGGTCTTAAAATAAATGCTAAAAAATGTATTATCATTTCCCTTTAGTAAAAAAAATGTCCCTGCTGATTACAAAATAAACAATAATAACCTAAGTACCAATACTGTAGTGATAGACCTGGGAACACAAGTTGACTGTGACCTCAACTTCGACCACCATGTGTTTACTGTGGTGAGGAAGGAATTCTACGTCACTCACCTGATTACAAAGGCATCACCTCTAGAGAAAAAGAGGTTATAACTCCCCTGTACTTGTCCCATATCAGGCCTATTATTGAATATAATGCTCTCTTTGGTATGTACAGTACCAGTCACCTGCAGCAACTTGAGAGATCTCAGAGAAAATTCTGGGTCTCCAACACATGTCATATATGGACAGACTGAACTCACTGTCACTGTATTCAGTAGCGTATAGACTACTTAGAGGCGATTTATGTCTGGCTTACAGGGCTATCTCTGACCCAAATCTAATGAAAATGCTGCACATCTGTAAGTCAAATGGGACTAGAGTCACCTGTTCCAGTGATCTCAATCTAGCCTGCAACATAAATAGGACCTGCTGGAGAGACAGATACAGCTCTCAGAGTTTGCCACTCCTCTGGAACTGGCTTTGAATTCATGTCTAGTACAGCACCTCCATGACCCTGTTTAAGAGAAACCTGGACAACTGGATGGGAAACCATAAATTTCTGCCAGGGATTGCCCCTGTTTCTCTCCTGGATATGAGTAGTCCTTGCTAGAAAAATCTTGGGCATAGACAACATCTCTCATCTAGTATTATATTGGGATTTAATGGCTAGGCTTTTAAAGACCCCTGGGTTAATAGTCTAGCAACATCTTATGAACATATGACCCTATGAAGGAAATACAGCATGAAATCCTCACAAGAGCTTTCATTGGAGCTAGTACTATTTTCCAGAGCCCAACACCACTACGCTAATATGCAAAATGGGAATTTTTCACAGCTGACTATTGGCTTGCAGAGCATTAGTAATGGTTTATTATAGGTTCACAGGTGTTTACTAGGCTAACAACCACAAGGGCTTTTTTAAGCCAAGCCATGCATCCCAAATCTCTGACAATTTCTGATACCCTTGATAAGTGTAAGCATGGACCTGGGAGACTAACCATTTACAGGTTATCTCTGTCCATTAGAGACAAAGGTGCCAAACCAGGGATGAATTTCTGGTTTCCCATCCAATTGTCCAAGCTGCACTTGAATTGGGTTAGGGAGGAACTCTGCTTCACATGGATGGGGAGCCTGTTCCATAGACGGGGTAGTCTCTGGAATACATACCTATCACTCCAGCAGGTTCTATTTATATCACAGGCAATTATTAGCAGTTAATTGTACAGAATTTGTTGAGGGATATTCTGTACTGCATTTAAAGAAATAATTTGCAACAATAATGAGGCATTAAATTATAGACTATATAACCTAAAGGTGGAATACAGCTTGCATGTAACACTCTCTCCACTGTCACATATTGTCAAAATACTGCAAATTCTAAATTCATAGTGCTGAAATTGGCAAAGCAGTATTTGAGCACAAAGACTTACGGAAGCCATTTCCATTGTGCAGACAGATGCAGCCTCAAATCTATCTCCAGTGACATGGATTTGACTAGTGGTCCTGGGTGCTGAAGGACCCAGAGAATGGGTGGGACTGAACAGCCAATGTAAGATTACTATTACTAGGTCCACTCAGAGGGTCTTTATTTGTTTATACCACTTGTGCACTGCACAACAGACAGCCAAGCACTAGCTGGAACATGGAGACAGCAAGCACTTAAAAAATCGAGACTAGTTGCCAAACTTAAAATACCAACAAAAAAATAAAAAAGAACCGAACTCCAGTAGTATAAATCAATAAAAAAGTTTTTAATAAATGACACGTTTCATAAGTGCTTTCATCTCACACAGAGACTTCATCAGATAAACCCTTTCACAAATGACCATCTTTTATACTAAAATGCTGAACCCTTTACATCTTCATCAGACAATTAAGACTTAATTACATCTGATTCAACTTTTAAAGGCATCCTCACACCATTTTAACCTAAAATATCAGCCCTTTCTTTCAAAATAGGTCACTTGATCGTTCAATCCCAGTGGGACTGTGGCATTCAATTTTAACTGCTATACTAACTCCCTTTTAAAAAGCATTCTCTGCCACTCACAAATGTTTCATAAATGTTACCTTACTATGCAAAGCATTGTCCATAAACAGAAGTTATGTCCTTACCATAACGTTTCATGTGGAGTGTTCATCTCGCCTTTGTTCTTACACATGGGTTCGGAGCCGATCCTCAGCTCCGTGTCAGCCGCTTGGCAAAGCTCTGCATTGAGAAGAAGCTCGAGACCAACCTATCTCCCACAATTCCCCTCTGCCCTTACCTCAGATCTAGTTTGCAAACAAACCAGACCCCAACGGGAGTGAACATGCAACATACATGCCAAGGCATAGCTGGAAAACAGCCGTAACAACTGAGAGAGACAGAAGCGGGAGAACCAAACCAGACACCTAAACTGGACGTTCTTCCTGAGGGTGGGAGGGTGGGAATGTAAGAACAAAGGCGAGATGAACACTCCACATGGAACGTTATGGTAAGGACATAACTTCTATATGTGAGAGTGTTCAATCTCGCCGTTTGTTCTTACACATGGGTAGCGTCCCTAGCTCCGTGATCCTGAGAAACTCACGGAAGAACGTTCCTGAGCACAGTGGAACCAAAGGTTGCCCTGTCCCTGGAAACCCTATCCACTTTGTAATGAGTAATGAATGTATGTGGTTTAGACCAAGTGGCGGCCGCACAAATAGTGTCCAACGGTAGGCGGGCCGCATGAGCCAGGGAGGTAGATATTGATCTAGTAGAATGTCCTTTGGGTTTGACGGGTAAGCTCTGCTCAGAAGCAGTATAAACAAAAATAATACAATCGGATAGCCATTTGGAAAGGGTTCGCTTCGTCACTGCCATGCCCTTCCTGCTGTCCGCAAAAGCTATAAAGAGCTGATCTGTTTTTCTGTGATCCTTTGTTCTATCCTAGTAAAATCTGAGTTGTCTATGAACATCCAACTTGTGTAACATATATTCCAACTTATTGGAATGGTTCTTGAAAAATGTGGGGAGCTCAATGGACTGATTAATGTTATTGACGGAACAAACTTTGGGAAGAAAGGATGGATTAGTGCGAAGAGATACCCTATCAGGGTGAAAGATCAAATACGGGTGTTTAATGGAAAGAGCTTGAAGTTCTGATACCCGTCTGGCTGATGAGATAGCTACCAGAAAGAGGGTTTTCCATGACAAAAACTTCAAAGAACAGGAAGAGGCTGGTTCAAAGGGTGGTAGCATTAGCTGTGATAATAGGAGGTTCAAATTCCATGGTGATGTAGGAACCCTGACTGGTGGCCTGATATGGAAAGACCCTTTTAGAAAGGCCTTACAAAGTCTATGAGCCATAATAGGTGCTCCATTTTCTCCCACATGAAAATTTGAAATGGCAGCCAATTGAACCCTCAAAGTGGCAGGAGAAGCTCCTTGGTGAAATAGTACGGATAGAAACTCCAAGACTCTGTTCAGTGGGGCTATTACGGGATCCAAATGTTGTGTAGTTGCCCAGTGTACAAAACGCTTCCACTTACTAGTGTAAATTTTTGTAGTGGAAGCTTTATGAGAAGCCACTAGAATATTTTGAACCGCAGGGGAAAGAAGATCAGACCTGGCTAAGAAGGGAAGCGGAGCAGCCAAGCTGCTAGTCTGAGGGAAAGAAGCGACGGGTGGGGAGCCCCTGACGAGTGGGTCAGTAGATCCGGCTCCGGGTCCAGGACCCAGGGTTCCCGAATTTGGTGTGCTTGAAGAAAAGGAAACCAAATTTGACGAGGCCAGAATGGGGCAATGAGGATTATTGTCCTCTCCAGGTTGTTGGCTTTCTGTAGAAATTTTGCAATCAGAGGTATAGGAGGGAAGGTGTACAGGAGGCCCGGGGGCCAATCTTGAATCAGAGTGTCCCTGGGGACTTCCCCTGGAGGGGGTAATAGGGCAAAGTAGCTTCTGCATTTGGCGTTCTTTGGAGACGCAAACAGATCGCAGCAAGGCTGGCCCCACTTGCGAAATATCTTGTCCGCAATTGTTCGTTTGAGGGACCACTCATGAGGTAACAGGATGGCTCTGCTCAACCTGTCCGCTATGACGTTGGATAACCCCGGGATGTGCGCTGCTATCAGAAAACGACCCGTGGACTCTTCCCATTGCCAAATTCTCATGGCCTCTCTGCATAGTTGATAAGATTTGGTTCCCCCTTGTTTGTTTATGTACCAGACTACGGACATGTTGTCCGACTGAACTGCAATGGTCCCTAGAGGTAGAGGGGGAGAAAAGTGTTGCAACGCTAGAAACACTGCCCTCATCTCCAGAACATTGATGTGCAGATTGTACTCTAAATTGGTCCATTCGCCTTGGACTGTCTGTCCCTGAAAGATGCCCCCCCCCACCCTATCAGGGAAGCGTCCGTGGTCACCATAGCTGTCGGAGTGGGTAGCACAAATGGTCGGCCGGCGGAGAGATTGCAAGTCTGAAGCCACCAAGACAGGTGCGATTTGCAGATGTTCGTGATGTGAATTTCGTGTGTCAGGGGTAACTGTTGGAACGACCATTGTGCAAATAGCAGCCATTGAAGGACTCTCATGTGCAGTCTTCCCAAGGGTATCGCAATGAGGGAAGCTGCCATGAGACCCAAAACTTTCAGAACCAGTTTTGCCGGGGATTTTTTGGACAACAGGAGAAGAGATATATGATTTTGTAGAGAGGCTATTCTTTCTGGAGGAAGCCTTAGAATCAAGCAACGAGTATCCAATTCTGCTCCTATGAATGAGATATGCTGTGATGGCTGTAATACAGATTTTTCAAAATTTACGGAAATTCCGAGATGAACACAGAGTTCTAGTGTGTAATCCCTGGCCTGAATCAGTCGACGCTCGGTGGTGGCAGTAAGGAGCCAGTCGTCCAGATACGGAAACACCTGGAATCCTAGACGTGTCAAGTGAGATGCTACCACTGCCATACATTTGGTGAAGACCCTGGGGGCTGAGGTCAGACCAAAGGGCAGGGCTCGAAACTGAAAGTGACTGGCTCCCAGCCGGAAGTGCAAGTGATCCCTGGACGCCCTGGCCATTTTGATGTGGTAGTACGCGTCCTTTAGATCTATTGAGCACATCCAGTCGTCCTTCTGTAAGAATGGAAGGATCGATTGAAGCGTGACCATCCGGAACTTTTCTTTCTTGACGAAGGTATTGAGTTTGCTTAGGTCCAGAATTGGCCTCCAGTCCCCTGTCTTTTTTGGAACTAAAAAGAACCTTGAGTAAGTTCCGAATCCTCTTTGGTCCGCCGGGACTGGTTGGATGACTCTTTTTTCTAGCAACTTTGAAATTTCTATAGCTGCAGGGTCTCGCAGATGGGGCGGTACATCTGGGGGTCTTTTCTGCGGTAATGGGGGTAATAGAAATGGAATTCTGTAACCTCTGGTAATAATGCTTTTTACCCATTTGTCTGATGTAAGACTTTGCCAGGCCTGAGGGTATAAAGCTAAGCGACCCCCGACTGCCTCCAGAGCAGGACAGCCGGGCCTCCTCTCAGGAGTGCTGGAAAGGTTTCCCGGGGAGTGTATCCCTGTCACCTTGGTTTTGCGGACCCCCTCTGCCGCCAGGGCGACGTCTTCCACCTCTGCCCCCCCCCTCTGCCTCTGGAGGGGGCATCACCCTGTGTGCCTGGGAAAGAGCCTTGGGGTTTTCGAAACCACATTTTTCCACCACGTTGCCCTTTGGGGTACGGTCTGGATGGGGTGGAAAAACGGACTCCGACAGCAGACAGAGTCTTTCCCTCTTGCTCACACCGGGTAAGGGTCTCCTTTACTTTTGGGCCAAAGAGAGTGGCACCGTCAAATGGGGCGTTAGTAAAGGAAGACTTGAAGGCTTCTGCAAAGGAATATAAGCGCATCCAGGATTGTCTACGAAGAGCAATCGCTGAAGCCGCAGCCCTACTCGATCCTTCGGCTGCATATGAAATGAGCCTCATGGACGAGTTCACAATAGATGTAAGGGTATTGAGTTGTGCTGTAACTTTTTCTGAGACAGCAGCATCTGTAGTACCCTGGAGGGTATCTCCCAACTCTTTGATTAGATCCCTCTGTAACCGTGTGAAATGCATCAAATAGTTCAGCGATCGCATGGAAAAAGCCGCTGAACTAAAAATGCGCTTCCCATACCTGTCCATAGTCCTAGAATCTCTGTTAGGCGGATGGACAGATGAGGAAGATTCAGACATCTCCTTTTTAGTGGCCGCTGCCACCACCATAGCGTCCACTGGAACTCCTTTTGTGAGATAAGCCTTGTCTTGAGGGGCAGTAATATATTTATTAGGCTTTCTAGGGACTGGCTCCACTGTGTCAGGTGCCTCCCATGCCCTTCGAGCAAATCAGTTCCATCAACTCATCGAAGGGCGGAGTGACCCAGGAGGAAGAAGGGCGAGCACCGAATGCCTTCAGCAAGACTGACTCATCCTCAGAAGGGGGTAGGGCTTGCCAATCACCTCTCTGTTTCAGGATCTCCAGGATGTCAGAAAAGGAGACATCCTCTGAGGGTGATTTCAGGGACCCTTCTGACTCATCTAAGTCAGTGTCCGATGTTAAGGATTCTTGTGGAGAATCCAAGTGTCTCCTCTTACACAATCTTTTCCTCGGGACTTCCTCAGGGGGGGCATCCGATGAAGCCTCCGAGGAAGAGGTGGCTCCCTCTGGGGGAGGCTGAGACACCGGTGCTCGACGCTTTGACGTAGCCATGGGTGCAGAAGAGGATAACGGACCTTTATGGGAAGGAGAAGCTGTCTCTGCTGAAGTGGTTGTCTGAGTCGACAACACCTTCCTCATGAGGTCGAAGGCCCCCTGGTCCCGAGTCGAGGAATCCCTCGGTTCCGAAGAAAGCGGAGGGATCCCCGAGACGGGGACCGAAGGCATCGACCCCGAGGACGGAGCCGAGTCGATCCGAGCCGAGGCACTGAGAGGGAGAGTCGGAACCGAAACATCGGTCCGACTCTCGGTCCCCGAACCAAGGATGGATCGTCGGCTCTACGATTCCAGTAATGGGTCCGTCAGAGTCGAGGTGAATGGTGCCGACCGAGAGAAGGACGGTTCCGGCACCGAGGGCTCCACGATCATCAGATCAGCCTCTCCCGGCTCCGAAGACTGAACAGGCCTCGGAGGAGGAACAGATGGAGATAAGGGAAGGCCTTCGAGTCTCGATACCAACTGGGAAGAGACTGAGATGAGTTTGGACAAGGCCGTATTCTCCATTAATTTCTGCACCACACGGTCTACATCGGTGTCGGAGAGGGGTCTAGAAGAAAGCGTCGAAGGAATCGAAGACGGAGCCGACCTCAAGAGTACAGGAGGTGGAAGCTCTGTCACCGGTTCCAAGACTCGAGGCTCGGTAACAGACATAAGTTCAACACTCGGCCCCGAGGTCTGTGGAACCGGTGAGCGAACTTTAAATGAAGAGCTCGGAGCCGATGACATGGGCTCTGACGTCTTCGATTCCTTCGAGGATTTAGATGTCTGGTCCGATGCATCCAGAGCCTCTTGGAATGCAGGCTTCAAAAGGCCTCTATCCATGAGTTTCCTGCGCCTATCTGTCATAACCCTTCCACTGAAAGAATGACAAATGGAGCAGTCTTCTTGCAGATGGAGAGGGCCAAGACAGTAGACGCAGGAACTATCGTTGTCTGTGACAGACATTTTCTGTCCACATTGGCACCGTTTGAAGCCTGACTTAGCTTTCTCAGACATAATAATAATAATACAATAATAGCCAAATCCAATAAGACTATACAATTCCACACAGTCTTGAACAAGCAGTAAAAGCCAACAATAATGTCAAAGCCAGTAATTTCAGTCAAATCCAGTAGTTAGTCAAATCCAGTAGTAGTTTTAGAAGTTTAGTGGGTGGGGTAGGCCTTGAGGGAACTAACTTACTATATATATATATATATAAAAAATATATACGTACACAAAAGAAGCCCTTGACTCACTACACACACACACACAAAACTTAAAGGTGAACTAGGAGAAAAAATTATCTAAAAAATCTTAGATAAAAGTAATCTTATCTGTCAGGTGGCCCGAGCTCATCAAAAATGATGCGAACGTTGCAGCGGCAAACTAGATCTGAGGTAAGGGCAGAGGGGAATTGTGGGAGATAGGTTGGTCTCGAGCTTCTTCTCGATGCAGAGCTTTGCCAAGCGGCCGACACGGAGCCGAGGATCGGCTCCGAACCCATGTGTAAGAACAAACGGCGAGATTGAACACTCTCACATCTAATGCTTTTTCTCTACAAATGTAACTGCACTGCGCACAACTTCCACATGGTACAGTACCCTTATTATTCCCCCTATCCTCTTCTGACCCATTTTCCAGCAAAGTTTGGTGAAAGGGCAAGCCATAAGAGTTGCAAGAATGACATCTAAGAAGGATGAACTGGAGAGTGAACTGGAGGTTTTAAGGGATATGTTCCTGGAGAGGGAATATCCCTTGAAAATGGTGGAAAGTATTTTTAAAGAGGTAAGGAAGGGTGGGGTAATAAATACCTACCACTTCGAGGCAGAGATTTACAAAGGGAAAAAAAGACAGAATAGAAAGAGATTTGAAAAGGCATTGTTTCTAGAACACAACTGTTACTCCCAGGACATCAGGAGATTGGTGGTTAAGAACTGGAGCATTTTTAGGGTGCATAAGGAAATTAATGAACTGGTGGGACCAGAGCCAGTTTTTGTTTACAAAACTGGTAAAAATTTCAAGCAAATGCTGGACATAAGGTAACATTTGTGAATGGTAATTGTACAACTAATAAAATAGCTTATTTAGCAAAGTGCAAGGATTGTGCAGGATTTTATATAGGGAAGACAGAAAGAGCATTAAAACAAGAATTTATGAACATCAATATGAAATTACTAGGAAAAAGGATGCTAACGCACTTTATAGGCACTCTTTAGCTTGCTCCAACTTTAGGAAATTTACATTTGCAATTTTGGAAAGGATTAGAATCAACCCCAGGGGTGGTGACTGACATAGAATGCTTTTTAAAAGGGAGTTAGTATGGCAGTTAAAACTGAATGCCACACTCCCACCTGGATTGAATGATCAAGTGTCTATAGGACCTATTTTGAAAGAAAGGACTGATGTTTTAAGTTAAAATGGTGTGAGGATGCCTTTAAAAGTAGAATGAGATGTAATTACATCTTAATTGTCTGACAAAGATGTAAAGGGTTTAGTATTTTAGTTATACAGCAAGCACTTTAGCCTGGCAACAAGTACATTGTACTCTACTCAGGACACAGGTCTGTGGAACTGTACTCTGTTAGGCATTACAAGTTTTGATTTGGCAAAGTGCTTGAAGTCCTATTAACAGCTACCAGATAAGTCTATATTGATACAACTTGCAAGGACCAAAAATAAATACAAAGAAGGGCTTCTATTATACTATACTATTTCTACTACCATTAATGTCTCCACGCTAAACATCTGCCATGGCTACAACAGATGTTAGCATTAAGAGATACTGAAAGGCACTACACTATAAGGAACACAGTTAAACAAAAATTATGCCAAGATTTTACATGTATTTTCATGGAAAAATCACCCTACTCTTGGCAGGATGCAACTCAAGGAAGAATCTCAAAGGAAGATTTAAAACATAAAAAGACAGCAATTTCAATATACAACAAGGAAGCTTTAGTTCTGTAATGACAACTGTGAGTTGTATGTTTTACTTAAGGTAATAAAGGCTATTCCAGGTCTAAGTTCCATAATCTTTCCTCATTCCAGTCACCAGCTTGATCATTCACTTAAAGGAAAATTAAACATTTTAGCCTAAATGGAAGAAAATATTTGAGATAATCATAACCAGAAAATCATCAGTGGAAGATGTACCTATCAAATAAACTCAACACTGTGAAACAGACTCATTCACAACACCCCCTGGGATTAGAGCAACATGCACCATTAAACAGATCAAGAACAACCTAGATGCAGCATAAGATGACATACCAGCTGAAGTCTCAAACCCAGGGAGTAGAAGCATATCCATTATTTATTTATTTATGTTAGACGTGGGTGAGATGGACCCTACCCTTGCAACAACAACAACAAAACAATAACAATAATTATTTTTTTATTTCAAGAGGTCCAGTTGTCAGGGCTGCAGATCTCAGCAGACTGGATACTGACAAAGTAGTTCTCTATCAATAGTCATATTTTCCAGTCAAAGAGGGGTCAGTCTCTATGTGATTCCCAGTATGTCAGATATGAAAATGGGGAGGATTGCCCATCATGGCAAGTAACAAATAATCATTACAAAACAAATTAGGTCAAAATGCAAAATAAGTCATCATCTATGAACCTACGAGCAATAAACAAAAGTTATGTACTTACCATAACAATAAATCCATGTTGTCTGTTTCCATCTGGTTCAACCTGTGAGTTATTTGATCTGACTCGGATCCAAGATCAATCATTTCCAAAAGGCTTCAGTTTCTCAAGTTCTACCTACTCTACCCATAATGCCTAGCTCTGACAGAATAACCTCAGATACAGTTTGCCCCTCTCCAAACCATTTCCACTACTGAATCTAATGACTTGATACCAAGGATCCTCAAAAGAAAGGAAAATAAACAGCCTCCACGACTCAGTCATCTACGCATCATGAGAAACACAATACAGGAGGAGTTAGGTGGGTAAGATGGTTGAACCACAGAGAAAGAGAAAACACAGGTCTATTGTTATGATAAGTGTATAACTTTCACATCCAATGTTGTCTTTTCTGTCCGTGTTCAACCTGTGGGACAGAGTATTCAGCCAAGTTGCACCCTAGGAAGACCATACAAGAGTACAATCAGCAACATGGTAGAACCACAAGACGCTCTACACCTTGACTGAATATCCAGCTCGTAGTAGGGCACAAAGATATGAGGATCCACCAAAGGAGCAGTAGACCAAACGTCAACCACAGCCGCTCTCGAAAGGAAAGCTGAAGAGGTAGCCATATTTCTAGTAGAACGACCCTTTGGTTTGCAGGCAAGGCCTTCCCTTTCAAACTGCATGCAAATATAATGCAATCAGACAGCCACTTAGAGCAGACTTAGACCCTGACTTTCCCAATCAGGCTTTAGAAAAACTAACAACTAATTAGACTTTCTGAAGGATTTGGTCCTATTCAAATAAAATCTCAATTGCCTATGAATGTCAGGACAGTGAAGCAAATATTCTCCTTTGTTTGAAAATTCAGAGAAAAAATGGTAAGTGAATGGCCTGATTTAAACTGTTCTCTGTTGCCACCTTAGGCAAAAAAGCAGGATGCATTCTGAGAGACACGCTTTCTTTATTTAAGATCAGATATGTAGGTACCAAGGATAAAGCCTGCAGCTCTGACATATGCCTGGCCGAAGTAACAATCACAAGGAAAAGAGTCTTTCAAGACAATAACTTCATGAAAACCACTGCTGATGGTTCAAAAAGAGGTCTAACAATCATGTGAAGCATTAAAGGCAGATCCCACTGAGGGACAGGGTCCCAGACAGGAGGCTGCAATAAAAAGGTCTCCTTGAAGAAGGCCATTGACTGCACTGGTGTATAATCTCTGCCAATGTGAAAGTTAGAAATAGCTGTTAATTGTACCCTAACAGTGGAATAACTAGGTGTTGATGAGATAATTCAGAAAGAAAATCAAAAATAGTCTCCAACTGTGCTGCAAAGGTATCCAGGCCTTTAGAAGAAAACCAAAAGGAAAAATGTTTCCATTTGCTAGCACATACTTTGCAAGTAGATATTTTCAGAGAAGCAGACCAAATATGGACCACTATGCCTGAAAGCTTGGTATCTCTGACCATCAGGGTTATTAGAGTAACCATGTGGTTAATCTGAGTAACCGAAGGTTGGGTGGGCCTAAGTCCACCAGATGAGAGATGAAATCCAGAATGGGATCTAGGACCCAAGGAGGGTATCACAGAAAAGGCCTCAGAAAGGGAAACCATACTTGTCAGGGCCAGAATGGAGCAATGGGGATTACAGTCACTCTGCAATGGGTAACCTCCTGAAGGAAATTTATTATAAACAGAGTAGGTGGGTACACAAACAGGAGAACAAAAGCTTTTAGGGGCCAAGCATACAGAAGATGACTGTTCACATGGAGGAAATAAGTTGCAATAACTGCTGCACTTGGTGTTGCACAAGGAATAAAACAGATCCCAACACAGGGTTCCCCAGCTCCAAAAAAAATTCAAGCAGCAACCCTCTGATTTAGGGGCCTCTGGTGAGGAAGAAGAATATTCCTGCTCAGAATGTCCACTAAAATGTTGGACTCTCCCAGGATGTGCATTGCTACCAGAAATTGTGAAGATGAAATTGCCCATTGCGAAAACCTCATGGCCTCCTGACAAACAGGATATGACTGCATTCCTCCCTGTTGTTCAAATACCAGATAGCCAACATATTGTCCATCTACACAGAGATCACACCCTTGGGGAAAAAGTCCTGAAAGCCCTGCAACATGAGAAAGGCCACCCTCATCTCTAAGACACTGATGTGAAGACTGGTTTCAGTCATCAACTAGGTCTCTTGGAATGTTTTCCCTTCGAAATGTCTCCCACCCCACCCAAGAAGGGAGGCATCCTTTGTGACCATACCCTGTGGGGTGGAAGAACAAAAGGCCTCCCAGACCTCACCAGGCAGATTCCAACCACCAACTGATTTGAATTCAACAGACTTGTGTCAATATTATGGGAAAAAACATAGGATGATTCAAGTAGGACCATTGTGTCACAAGTGTCCATTGCAGTCTCCTCATGTGTTACCTCATCAAATGAACTAGGCAGACTGCTAAAGCCATGTGACCTAGGAGTTCAAGAACCATAGAAGTCAGAGGTTTCTTGTAAGACAGAAAAGAGGTGGCATGAGAATGAAGGGTATAAACTCTGAGATTTGGAAGTCTTGCAATCTGAGGGACTGTGTTCAGCTGACAGCCTTTGAACTGCAATGTCTGGACTGGTTGAAGACTGGTCACACCTACAAGAAACACCACCAAATAACAAGGCAGAAGAAGCCTGATAACATTAGAAAAACAATTTTACCTAACCCTAAAAACTACACTACCTAACAACAAGAAAAAAAATCACAAAAACACACTAACTATCCTATACTATAATGACAATAGAGGAAAAAAATGGGAGAACTACACTCCAAAACACCAAAAAGGATACAACCTCAACAGAGCTCGAGATCAAGCTGCTATCCTGGAAGGTGACAAATGAGATCCAAGGTTATTCTGTCACAGCTAGGCATTATGGACAGAGAAGGTGCAGCTCAAGGGGCTGAAGTATTTTGGAAATGACTGGCCTCAGATCCAAGTCGGATGCGATAACCCATAGGTTGAATCTGGATGAAAAAGACAGCATCAGCTCCACAGTTATTTACTTACATCATATTCACAGAAATAAGATAGTTTTAGGAACTAATTCCCTAAATTTGGAACAATGAGGAGATTCCAAAAAAACATGAGAAATGTCAGCACTGTTATTACTGTGATGCTCATCCTCTGGGCCAGTGATCAAGGAGCCTTAATCCTCACTACTGACACCGATGAGGGATGTTCACATGGAACAAAAATGGATAGACACAATATTTCCAGGTACAGCTCTCTGCACCAAGCACAATTTCCATTAAAAGCACACAGGGAACACACTCAGTTCTGGGGCTGGGTTTCCCTCTCTTTCACCACACTCCAAATAAGATTTCCCACTGCCACAGCTGTAGAGTTGAGTCCTCAGCCAAGTGTTATAAGCTAAGTCCTCTACCACCCTCTCTGTGAAACCAGTGGTCTGTGTCCCTGCTCCAAGTAGCTGACACACACACACACACACACACTTTGAGATTTGATTTTCACACACACACACACACACACACACACACACACACACACACACACACACACACACACACACACACAGGAAAGGCTAGCACAGATTTACCAGCTATACCCCCCTCTGCCCAGACTATAAGCTAGATACTGCCACCAGAACACTCCAAAGCCAGCTACTCTAAGGCTTTTACAAGGGTAACCAATTATGCTGAGTAAAATTAATACTAATAAAAATGGTAGCATTTGACCATTGCAGCAAGGCGTTTGGGAGTGGCCACAGTATCACCAAATAAATATAAGTACTCTCAAAGGTTAAAATATTCTCTAAAAGACCAGCCACAATGAAAAAATTAAATACAGCTAATAATAAATAACAAAAGAGCATGAAAATACTAAATATCTATTTACAATAAACACCAGAGTTTCAATCACAATAAATATTAAAAATAGCACAGATGGAAACGTTCACACAGATATAGAAAAACAATACTTAACTAATCTCACTATATTTTTCTGGCTCAGCTAAAGAATTACTGTCCCCTAGTTCACTTACTATAGCAAGGCAAGATGAAGTTGGTGAGTGCTTCTTCTTTGCCAGGTTTCACAAACAGACTGCACCAAGACTTCTATCTCATCAAGTATTAAAACAACATTTCAGTGCTGGATTACAGAATGACATCACATACATCTAGTCAGCTAACTTCTGGCTCCCACACTATTCCCTTTACTAAAAACTGAACCAGAATCTAGTACATATGTGTCAAAACACAGACACACAGAGCTTTGCTAAGATGTGTTACAGCATCTGGACACTATAAAACCATTTCAGAAAGTTCCACCCTTCCAGGGAAACACTTAGTTCACTCCCTAAGGACAATTCAGTAGGTTTACTAGTCCTGGTTTTCACAGACATTTTGTCTCTGACTGCAATCAGAACTATAAGATGTAATCTATATGGCCTACCAAGTAGTTTTAATTTCAGACAATTTTTCAAAGTTGGCTGGACTGAGATTAAACTTTTCTCTTCCAGTATCCCTTGTTACAATATATTCATTTCAACAGTTACAATACAGTCTGACATACAGGTGTATTTGTTTTCTGTCCAGCAGGACCCACTGTTGGTACATTTTTAACACAGGCAACTTTACAAATACATTTTCAATACAAGCAGCTGCACAAATAAGTTTGAGATACAAATGACATATAATTATTTACAAAACTCCAGCTAGCTATGCTGGCATATGTTACACATCCACTGCCGTATTTCTCCTGGCATAGCTGTCACTACCTCATATCATCACAATTATATTCAAAGAAGTCAGGCAAGTTGGTGGATGGAAATTATCAAGTCATTATGTTTCCAAATTGTCAACATTTTAATGAGCCATCTCTTTCTTAATATAAAACAGTTCTGCCATAGTCTTAGTGTTGATTTAGATTGTCCTAAGGCACAGCCTTCATGAACCTTTTTTTCTGAATGAGCCAATATAAGTGTAAGAACAAAATCATGACTGGTGCTGTGCTCAGTTTTCAAAGACCTGACAAAACATGTGATGTCATCAAGTTGTGCAGTTCAGTATATTTTTACCAGAAATGTGCATATGCAAAATCAGTGGTATGAGTTTGCTAATTTCTTTACTAAACAGCTGAAACCATTAGACTGGAAAGTGGACATCACTTTGTCTCTGTTTCTGTTTCTGTCTCTCTCTCTCTCTCTCTCGTTCTTGACTTAGCAAAACTATCAGTCACTTTGACTAATGACTGCTAATGAAACATGGAGGAAGCAACAGCAACAATAACTGAAAATACCTGGTGTGATTGCACCATAAAAGTCATGTGTGCCATTATGCATATTGAAGCCATTAAGCTGGAACTTTTTAATTTTCAGTGTTAATTTACACACAGACACACACACACACACACTAACTCTGACAATGTACATACTTGAAAAACGGAAACAGCTGGTACTATTTAATATTACTATTTTCTCCTTCTCCATGCTTCTACGATCTCATACTTAACATGTTAACCCAGAAATGGTACTGCTGTGTGATCGGGAATTTCACTCACCAGCAGTACAAGTATAGTATATAATGAGTGAGACCTGACTCAATAAGTATTTAACAACTGGTGTTTAATTCGCATGTGGATTACTTGGATAAACTGAATATAAGTGTGGTTCTATTAGGGTCAACACAACAGCACTGTCTGGTTAAGTGACTTGCTTAAAGTCACACACAAAGCAAATGAAGACTAAGGGGATCAATCCCAGGTCAATAAAACAAAAGCTAATAGCAGCTCATAACTTGAATACTTGCATCGAGCTGCAGACGTTTATAACTCACACAAAGCTAAAAACAGCCAGTTGTGCCTAGTGGCCTTAATGTAAGGCCAGCAACAGAATAAATATTAAAACAGGAAGTCTAATATTCCCTTTAAAGTATGAATTTCAGTGTCACTGGCTGCCTATATTTTGAAGCAGTATGCCTCCCTACACATATATACAACAACAGACACACACACACACTAGATATATATTCCGAATTCCCTAGTTCCAGAATCACCCAGCAAAGTAAACTGGCAATTATACAATGACTCCCCATTAATTTTTGAAAAAAGAAAAAAATATATTTTCATAAATATTTATACTACAAAACAACTTGGAAAAATGAAAAAATGGAAACAAAACCCTACTCCCAGCAACTGAAACCCTTACACATCTCTGAAAAAAAAATCACCAAACTGACTATCCAAAGGCACAAAGTCAAATGCCTAAAATTAACACAAATTCCCCACCTTCATTCACCAAAATAATTCTGCAAGGAGGTTAACAATATATCAGGAAGATCTCCTCCAAATAAAGCATCCATTCTAGGCTTCATATTTTGTCCTTCGGAACTCCTCAGAGAATTCTCTAAACTTCCTTCCATCCTAAATTGTCAGACACACTCTCCTGTTGACAGAGGGCATAGTACATGGAGGAGGTACAATGATAGTCAAGATAACCTCAGTGTTCAGATACTCTGAAGTCAGTGGCCAGACAGTTAAGTTTTGAAGAACCGTCCAGTGAACATGAAGCATGCCAACATCACAGAATGAGAGTCGGATGACCATTACCCTGTCTTTGGCAGGCGAAATGAAACCCAATTCCATGACCAAAGATGAATGCCTAATCAGACCTTTTTCTGAAAGATAATAGGTGATTGTCAGAGGGAGATGAAAAACCAGTTTGGTACATCACGAGGATGACAAACTGGGTCTCTGATCATTAGAAGGTCCAGAGGGAGATGAATGAACATCTTGGGGAACATGACAGCCAACCAAGAACAACACGTACAAACTCTGTTTAACGAAATAATGTCTGCTGAAAAACACTTTCAGCAAATCACACTTTATTCTTTCCCCATGGGACAATGGTTTACCTATCTGCAGAAAAACATTTTGTTTTAAGTTCACTGAATGTGGATTTCAGGGGATTTTATTACATCAGACTGAGTTCACACATAATGCTGTGAGTGAAGCAACATGAATCTACTTTGCTATTCCTCAAGAAGGATGACAGACAAGATGATCGATTACTGAGCAACCAGGATACTTGTTTTACAGTGCCCCCAACAGCTGACACCCCTAAAGGGCCTACCCAGGACACTACACCAACACAGTGGAGTCAGAGAGGCAATATCCTTTCAGCCTAAAGAGACCACTTCAAAGGATTAATTTATAATGGGGAGAACATAATCTAACTATGATTTCAAGTGCTATTAAGTGAGTATCAAAAATCATTACCAAGTGCACATGTAATTTGCCTGAATAATATTAAGGCTTACATATTACAATGCCTGAGCTTCAACTCTGTTAATTCAGAGAGAATAATGCTATCCATAGCTAGATAACAGTGCACTTGAGAAAATATGTTGAAATGCATAGTGTTTAGTGATATCCCACTAGAAACATTTGTGTTGTTCTCTTCCCTTGGCCCAAAAAAAATCAATGTACTGTAAGCACCAGTAATACATATGCAAATGTGTATCAGATGTAGTGTATGTGCCAGTAACACATACGCTAACATGCATCAGATGTAGTGAATGTACCAGTAACACATATGCTAAAGTGCATCAGATGTAGTATGGGTGTGCCAGTAATGCATACTCAAACAAGTATCAGATGCATCAGATGTAGTGTATGTACCAGTAATACATACTCAAATACATATCAGATGTAGTACGTGTGTCAGTAAGTTCAGTAACTTTTACCCTAACATGCATCAGAGGTACTGTATGTGCCAGTAAGTTCAGTAACACATATGCTAATGTGCATCAGATGAAGTGTATGTGCCAGTAACATATATGTTGTGCAGTCTCATATTCAGCCAGCCTTTTCTTCATTTCAATCTCTGAGTTTTGCAGTTTTATCACTTTATCTGAATGTCTGTTTAAAGCTTCTTCCATTTTTTCCAGCCTTTTAATGGTTGAGTTGATATATACCATCAGTGTTTCATTTATTTTAGTCAGGTATGTGTGAAGTTGCCTTATACTTTCCTCTATGTTACTGGAAGTCATGTCTGGACCATGCACTGCTTTTTTCTGAACAGCTGTAGTACTTTTGCCAGTCAGTGTTTTTTCATCACCTTTTGTAGTTGATTTTCCTTCAGGTCCCCTGTATTTCTTTTTCCTGGCATCCAGGCAGTGCACTTACTAGCCAGTTACTGAAATTTACCCAGAAATCTAGGTTCATTGGCTTTCTCTGCTACTTTTCTGTTTTCATACTAGGAGAGCTAGAATCAAGCTGTTACTCAATGTGCAGCCATCTTGGAAGTCTTAACTCCTCCTATAAACTATACTCCTACAGCAAACAACTGCTTGCTCTACCTGGTTGCACTAAGCACCCTGAAATGAATCCCAACAGCATTCCATCAAATTCCCTTTTTAAAATTTCTCTTGCTTCTGACATGAAAACCATTATTTTCCTATTCTACAACTACATGTAGATACCATCAAGGGAAATATGTGACTAAGATGCACTTTCTCCACCCCTCAGATCAGAACAGTGCCAAAACATTATCAGTACAGTCAAGTGGCGTTTGTTCAAGAACATCATAAGAAAAAACATTTGCTTCAAGTGGCAGGTAGTTTGGCAGTATGAAATGTAATTTAAGGATGGTCAGAAAACCTAGCTTCTCCTCCTACTGACTGATTTAAAACATTCTGTGAAGCACTGCTCCTGCTTGGAAGTCACACATTCAGTTACCAGGATGCATCAAAGATGACTTCAAGTCACCTGCCCTGCTTTCTGCCAGTGCACTATTTGTTAAAAACAGATAGCAGCAGTACCATCACATGTATGTGCTCATCTCTGTTGACAGCGCAGCAGGACGGAATGGCAACAAAATACTACATGATACAATCCACTGCCAGGCAGATAATGTTGCCTAAGGTCAAGGTCAGAACAATGCTGGTGTGCCTTCTGGTATCATCATGTTGTAGTACCGGGGTCAGGCAGATGTTCCACCCCATTATCAGTGATATTGCTTTAGGTTACACTGTCACTAAGCAACTGCACTACCATAAGGCAGCAACATATTTGTCATATAAATAGTGTGACACATTGCAAGTCACGCTACCATACATCAGAATGGCAACACACCACCAAAACAGGAAGCTGGAAGAATGGAAAATAAACAATCAAGCTTTTTTTTCATAGTGTGCCTGCTAATCTGACATTGTTTGTACAGGGGTTTCAATTTTTTTTATGTGATATACACATTTATTTGGTTGTGCTTGTTTACACCTTATCTTAGTATAAACATCTATGCAGAATGAGATATCGAATTACATTTACCCTTACTAATGTTGGGTAGCAGCTACTGCCCATAGACTGACAATTTGCTGTGTAACAGACTTTCCTTTCTACTACTACCCATGAGGTGACTGGTTATATTCAGAATATAGGTACACTGGCATGTCAGTCCTCTCTTTCTATCTCTCAGTATGGGGCTACTGGTTAACAGGTTTTCAGGTGTCATTACTTTAAATAATATCTATTTAGACCAAGAACAAAACTTATTTTCATGACTGGAAACAGGAAACACAGTTTATCACAAGCAGTATTTTCCATATTCATTTGCTCCACCATTGTTTTTGTTACATCTGGCAAAACATCAGCTCTTGCATAATTCCAAATACAATACTCTACTATGGCTTCACTCTGATTATATCTGGTTTAATTAACTGTAACAGTTTACAATTGATGCTAGAAACCTCTGTAATTAAACTCCTGTTTTTCAGGTTTTCAATTGACAATATAAACTTGATATACCAGCTGTAAGGAAGACTTGCCTTCAGCCATACTTTATTTTAGATGGTTATCGGATAGATATACAAGAAAGAGAACACTCCAAAGGAGGGTGGGTGCCATGACATTCTTTATTTCTTTATAATAGTTGCTTAGCCTTCTCAAAAGGAAGGTGGAGAACAGCAACCCCTCCCCATTCCTTTTAGGCCTCAAGACTGAAACTACTTAGTACTGGATGCATATATGTTTAGCTAGAGCTCTCTTACCGATTTTTGGGTTACAGTAAATGGTTTGATAAACATACTCAATTAAACATAATGTTCTGTGGTCCTTCATCAGGTCATATGTATATGCATTTAAACAGGTAAAAGAACAGTGTGACAGCACAGAGGGAGACTTCCTGTCTTAGGTGCTGGCAATATGGGTTCAAACTGTGATCTGGCTACTAGAGTGACGGCCATGACATGGGAGGGGAAATTAATGGCAGCTGCCAGTTCACCTTTTCAAGTGGCAAGTTGGCGGTCTCATTTTGCCATATGTCAATTTTCCAGTAGTCAAAAGGGGAGTGCAACAGACGAACAGAAGCATGTGGTTGCACAAACACACTCAGTATCACCTTGAGTCTGTTGGGAAAAGTGTGCATCATCATTAAATACCCCTTTCCCAAGCTCCCAAGCTCAAAGTATGTAAGACTGGGGTTCACTGTCCTGCACTCAACTCCCACTAGGAAGGAACAGCCTCTGTGGGCAACTCCTAAACCCTACACCTGAGGTCTGTGAATTAGGGGGAGACAGTAAAAAAAATGAAATTAAATGAGTTGTTAATGCATTAAATTTAGTATTTGTTTGTTTAGTTAGTTATTTCAAGTATGTGACAAAATTAAGAAAATCAGAATTTTAATACAGAAATTTGTAGCAGGTTCTGTAGTACAGAGTGATAATGAGACTTAGACAACCCATGATCTAGTACTGTCTCAAGCGCTGGAGCAGCCAAAAAAAGAGATAATGGGGGTGAGTTGTCATTACTAAATGGCCCATCCTGGATGGATGAAGACAGTTAGTTCAGCGAGTGCACTAACACCTAACAGAGGCAAGTATACCAGCAGCAACTGGAATATGAAAGGAACATGTACACCAAGCTGCACACACTACAGCTGTAGTTGTGCATGGGTGATATGCATCTTGTTCTGGAGTTCTGTAGTGCAGCCAAACCTTTTAGTTAATAGGAGGCAACAGGGGTTAAGTTAGAAAGAATTCTGATGATGACTAGATGATGGCCTTGCACGAGTGGATCTCACCATTGGAAACTTAAAGAGGCAATCAGGTCATTTAAGAAGCTGATGACTGCAAGGCCACAAGGAAAAATATATATAAAAAAACACTGTTTGTGTTTATTTATCTTAATTAAGTAGTTGGACTGGACTACAAGGGTGTCTTTTCAGTCACAACTTTAGTAGAACCAAAGAAACAGGCCACAGAACAGGCCAAGAAAATATATCGACACATAAACAAATAGCTAATAAAGTCAGTGAATACTGAGGGATCCATGAATGTGACAGCATGACAGTAGCAGGACATGCTGGGCAAGAAAATTGAAAAAGGAGATTATGATAAAAGAGGATGAAATCCAAGATGGAATGCCAGATTGCTGTGACATAATGAAAAGCAGATGGAGACAAAGGTAGCTGTGCATTAACCATCACAATGAGATCAGCAGAAAGGAAGAAGGTCAGCAAAATGGTGAGACAGAAGCTAAAAGACAGAAGAGTGGGAAAGGCTTGTAAAAAGAGTGCAGAAGGGATGGAAATGGATCAGATTCTTACAAAGAGTGAGATAGCCTGTGCAAATTGAGAGAAGGGCTGGGGACAGTGGGAACTGGATGGAAAGGTCAAAAATGGGAGGAGTACAGGTGACAGATAGGAACTGAAGGAGACAAAAGCCAGTGTTTTGTGAGAGAGAGACAGAATGGAGTTTGGGTGACTGGAGACTTGATCACTTGTTAAACAGAATGCTTAAGCAGAAGTGTCAGGATGTATTTCTTCAAGTAGCATTATTTGGGGCATTGCTTCTATTCAAGCTTAGATTAAAATTTTATTTGTGTTCTATGAAATTATTTCAAACATCATGCTATAACTACTTGCAAGTTGAGACAAGGAAGCATAACCATGCTTTGTCAGGCTGCAATATGAACACAGGTAACTGTCCGATATTTTGTGACTATGAACATAATTAAAAATACTGAAGGGACAAATGACTAGACTATACTATGACCTTACTTTGTGGCATCTTCTGACCATCAGAGTGCTGACAAGCAATTTTGCTGGAAGTGACAGTGCAAAAAATATGTGTTTAGAGATTAATGTTTTTTCAGAAGCATGGCACACACTGAGCTGTCATTTATTGGTTAATGTAACAATCAGCCAAGAAGTGTAAATGGTACTGGAGAATGTTCTAAAAGAAACACATCAGCTAAGGAACTAATGAATCTTGTACTCTATATGTACATAACTGCTAGCCATTAGTCTGCTATGATTAGATTTACTTTTGTGACTCACAAGATGCTGCTATCCTGTTAGTAAATAAATCTGCTTTGCTACAACATGACTGCCTCCAAAGATTTTTGTTTGAGATCAGCTACAAATGCATTCACATCACCAAGAGTATTGGCAAGTGAGACTAGTTTATGGTGAAAGTGGTCACAGGGCTTAGACTTAATAAAGGTGAACACCAAGTAGAAGGGGTGGACACATTGTACGTCAAGTTGCCACCAATGCTCTGTCAGAGGAAACAGTAGAATTACTAGTAAATATGGAGGTGCTAGTAAGGGGTTGGTGATAATATGTTTAGAAATGCTACCTATGCCAGACACTACCACAATGAGGAATGACGGGATTAGGGTGTATGACACCTAGTTGTAACAGTGAATGAGGGATAAGTACTTCGGACTGACAGAAGCATGGAGAGAATGCTTAAGCAGAAGTATCAAGATGTATTTCTTCAAGTAGCATTATTTGGAGCATTGCCTCTATTCAAGCTAAGACTGAAATTTTAATTGTGTTCTATGAAATTATTTCAAACATCATGCTATAACTACTTACAAGTTGAGAAAATGAAGCATAACCATGCTTTGTCAGACTACAATATGAATACAGGTAACTGTCTGACATTTCGTGACTATGAACATAATTAGAAATATTGAAGGGACAAATTAATAGATCACTGCTATGCTATGACCTTACTTTGTGGCATCTTATGATCATCAGAGTGCTGACAAGCCATTTTGATGGAAGTGACAGTGTGAAAAATATGTGCTCAGAGATGAATGGTTTTACAGAGGCATGGTACATACTGAGCTGTCATTTATTGGTTAATGTAACAGTCAGCCAAGAAGTGTAAATTACACTGGAAAATGTTCTAAAAGAACCACATCAGCTAAGGAACTAGTGAGTCTTGTACTCTGAATGTACATAACTGCTAGCCATTAGTCTGCCATGATTATATTTACTTTTGTGATTCACAAGATGCTGCTATCCTGTTAGTAAATAAATTTGCTTTACTACAACATGACTGCCTCCAAAGATATTTGTTTGAGATCAACTACAAATACATTCACATCACCAAGGGCATTGGCAAGTGAAAACAGATTATGGTGAAAGTGGTCACAGGGCTTAGACTTAATAAAGATGATCACCAAGTAGGAGGGGTGAACACATTATAGGTCAAGTTGCCACCAATGTCCTGTCAGAGGCAACAGCAGAATTACTGGTAAATATGGGCGTGCTAATAAGGGGTTGGTGATAATATGCTTAGAAATGCTACCTGTGCCAGACACTACCACAGGGAAGAATGAGGAGATTAGGGTGTATAACACCTGGTTGCAACAGTGTATGAGGGAGAAGTACTTCAGATTGATAGAAGGATGGAGAGAGACTTGGCACAGAAACTAGGGATAGTGTCCATTTAAGCCCAGAAGGGACAGGGATGCTCAAATCTGGGTTGGAATGGTACATCTTAGTTACAGAACTTTTAAAATTAAGATAGAAGGAGGGACAGCATATCATAGATGCTGACTGGGGAGGCAGATGCTCAGACAGTAAGGAAAAAGGTGCTTATGGTATAGATGAGGAAATTACAATTGCATAAGCTGAACTTGCCATAACAGTAGATGCTGTAATGATCACTACTGCAGCTGCTTTAGCTATATGGGTTATTTCCTGCCAAGGATATAACAACCAGCCAGCTTCCAAAGCTTCATGGCACCTTCCACATGCACAAACTGTCAAGTAGCTTCAGCCAAGTTGACTGAAAAACATGTTTAAATGCAAAGCCCCTCTGAACTTTACTGTTACCAAAGAGTACACTCCTCTGAGGCTTCTGAGGATCAAATGTCAGCTCGTGTTCTTCTTTGCTGGGCAGATAAATTCCCTTGAGGGAAACAACTTCTACTTCTTAATTTTATTGATATTGTTTTACTTTCCTCATCAGAAAAGTTATTTTAAAGATAGGAGTGTTGTGTTTTAATGGAGTGTCTCAAGACCATAACATACTTTTAAACAGAGCAGTCATTTTTTTTGATGGTTCAAAAATAATGTAAACTAACTGAAAACCTATTTTCTGGGAAGAAATTGTGTTTATTTTTTCCTATGTAAGGCAGACATAGTGTTGTAAAGTGCTTTTATTGAGTTTTGTCAGTCAAAAATGTAACTTTTGTGGACTGGTAGTTTTACTGGCAATTGCTACTTGTCTTCCCCAGGAAAGAGGCATCAGTTTCAACCATGGAACAGGCTACTGGTCCTAGTATCACTCCTTCTTCCAGCCACAAAAAGAAAAAGTTAAGCAAGCAGCCTTTGCTACTATGGCAGGTTAGGAATTTGCCTCAGTCACAGGTAGGTGACTCTGCTGTGGCCATTGTTTTTTACTCAGACCGCTCATCTTTTACCCTAGATCTGGTGTAGCATTTACAGCTACTATGGACTGGAGGAGTCCCCTCAGTCAGCAAGGGACAGACATTCTTGTCGGTCCTGGGACAGGGAACACGGAAGATTTCCCTGTTGTTTCAAAATGCTGTGTCCAACTCTGGGAAGTATCTGCTACCACTAGTAATACAGCTGGCCTCATTTTTCTTTTCAAAAAGAAACAGAAAACCAAGAATGTATCTACTCATCCTCAAATTTCTTTGGTAGATTATTGGACCTAGCTACGTATTTAATTCAGGCTATTGCTCCTTTTTGTAAAGCAGCTTCTTGTAAAAGGTGGAATTACTCTGTTCCTGATGAGATTCAAGATTCTAAATCTGAACTTGAAGAGCCAGGGATGGTGTCTGACTCTCCCTGTGGGGGTTTCTCTTTCTCTGTGACTATCACTAGAATGGGCCAGTGTATTCAATGGGCGAACACTGAGGTTTCTCAGTCCCTCAGAAAATACTATGAGTTGTTTACAGAAGGATTTTCCAAAACCTAAACCCATTCCTTCTGTTCTGTCTACTTTAGAGGATGTGTGTGTTACTACCTGCAATTTTCCTGATGGTCAACAACTGCCCCTAAAAGGCAGATAGGATGTATAATGTTCCTGAGTCTTTGAAATTTTATGCACTATTCTCAAACCTGATGTAGCAGCTACAGCTTTAGTTTATTCCACTGCTGCTAAGCACTTAGCTAATCTCAATCTTACCTTTCTGATAAGGATGGGAACATTATTGCTAGTTATAGGAAAAAAGGGGGTTTCTACAACTTTGATTTTCAAAAATTTGAACTGCCAGGTTCATATGTTAGAGTGATCAAAAGTATGATGAAAGGGCAAGTTGATTCAAAAAATCTTTTTCAGCCCTCCTTTTCCAAGGAATTTTTTATATCCTCATACAATGTTGGCAAAAGCAGATTAAACAATTGCAAGAAACTCATACAAACAGATGTTTAAGAAGAAATGGCCAGGGGGTTTCAAGGAGTATAAACAAACCTCCCAAAACCAAGGGCAGCCTGGCAGGTGTGAATGACTATTCAAGAGACCTTGCAACCCCCACCCACCTTTGCCCCTTTTTTACTTCCAGAAGGTCTGAATCTCCTTTCTTCTATTTGGCAACAGATTGTTTCAGACAAATTGGTTCTGAAAATCCTTCATCAGGGTTACAGATGGCAGTGGGTGATTATTTCTGCTTTCCGAGGGGGGGGGGGGTCACTCCTCTTCTCCCAGGCCAAAACTCTTTTGTTTCTACCTGTTCTTCATATTCATAGTCATCTAGACTTCACATGTTTCTTAAGGTTTTGTGTGTCTGGATCACATTAACAGTTCTCTACGTTAACATTTGGACTATCCACTGAACCAGCAGTGTTCACAAAATGTCTAGCTCCAGTTACTTTCTTCAAGTTTAGATGACATGCTTATCTTTGCAGTCTTTTGAAAGTGTCAGTAATCTCTGTCTTAGGTGGGAGATCTCTTACGCAAGCTGGGATTTCAAGAGAAAATTCAAAAGTCTTTCTTGACTCCCTCACACAGGATTGTGCTCTTGGGATGTCAGCTACACACCTCAGTTCAAAGAGCTTTTCTTTCACAGGAAAAAAAATCTTTAGATCTATTTCTAAGGTTTTCCATGCAGACTTTGGTCACTGCAAGGGAATACCTCAGAATTTTGGGTCTCATGGCATACATGATTCTCATGATACCCTTGACAAGACTCCACATCAGAAAGATACACTTGTATCTGAAATCTCTTTAGTCCCAGGAAGAGAGACAAGAGTGCAGAATAAAGGTTAAGGAGTGATATAGGAGGAAGTGGGTTACAGTTATGGGAGATAGAAATCTTAGAGAATCAAACTGGTAGATTCCAAGCTGCTGGGTTTTAGATGGAGTGGGAGTTCAGTGAAGCCTTGGACCATTTTGGGTTAAAGTAAGCTGGTGTAGTCCTAATGGAGATGGTGGGTGCCAGGGATGTCTGCCTGAAAGTGTTTTTAGACAAAAGTGGTCATGCCACTGTGTGGTTTAGAGTAAGGGAGAAGGGCATGAAAACAAAGATGACAGTTCTGGATTTTAGAACAGTAAATCATGATGAACTGGGGATCAGGATTAAAGATGAGTCAATGGAATGGAGACAAACTGAGGCAGTGAACAAGTCTGCAGACCCTCCAATGCCCATGCTGTTAATCAAACACAGGTTGTTAGGGGAGCAGTAAGCTTATCTGTTCAATAAACAACTGGATACTTGTATGAAGCGAGAGTTACGTATGCAAGCAGTACTGAAATCTATTTCAAAAGGTAAAGGGTTGTGAGTATTATTTATTTATTTATTTACTGCCAGGTTATGACAGTTTATTTACAGAGTTCCAGAAAGGCTTTGGGTTCTTAAAATGAAGCGTTTTGTAGCGTACATAAGTAGTTTTGTTTATTTATTTTTGGTTTTTTAATTATATCCTTTTCCCAGTTCCTTAGTGACTTCTGGTGCTTAAGTCAGTGTATATATTTTTTTTGTGATTCCCATTTTTTCCACACTTTGTACTTCTGGGATATAAGTTGTTTGATATCAGTTGGAAGCTATGGTGCTGGGTTACTTTTAACTTTTTTTCTTTCTCAATGGGGCTATAGAGATTAGTCTATTAAAAATGTCTTAAGATAAGTAGGCAAGGGCTTCTCCTGTTAAGTCCTTTCCAGCTAAGCTTAGCATGTCTGTTTACATTTGTGATGTTAACCATTGCTTTAAATGCCCTGGATAACTGTACAGACAGGCTGCGCTAAAATGAAAAATCAACAAAGCAAAAATAGGAAAGTATGGACGAAGCTAAAATGATCTGTACAAACAAAACAACATAAATAGGTGTATAATATAAACCCTAAGCTGTCAGTTAGGCAGCAGTTAGTAAAAATTCATAGCACAGAAACAAAAATATATGTCTTATTAACCAAAATAATTGAGGTCTTGCACTAGTAACAATCAGTATTCAAACTAAGAGGAGAAGCAACATAAAAAAGCAATTCTACTATAACTTAAAGACGGAAAAGCCAGTGAGTTATTTAATTACCAACAGACATGATACAGTAACAAAAAATGCCAGTGAGTTAAACACTGGCAGAGAGGGCACTGAAAGGTGACAGACTTAGTTTGAAATGGTCTGGGCTACACAGGATCACCTTTTAAGGTGTTTTCATTTTGAGCTGGATCATTAATTAATATGGGAAGCACAGGTTGAAAAAAGGAGGAGGAACAGCTGGTGAGGTATTCCACCTCTAAGCAGGCACTGCAGTTTAGAAAGCTGTAAGAAGGCCTGACAGTGAAGAAAGTAGTAGAACAGGAAAGCATGGGAAATGCAGGAACTTAAGACGGCTGCTGTGAGGGGTAAAAACACGAAAAGGTGCATCAAGAAGGAGGGATCATGGGTAAGCAGTAAGAGCGATCGAGTAGAGATGTTATGGGTGGAGAGGTAGCTACTACTGAAGGCAGCCCTAAATGAAGACATGAAGGAGCTTAGAGTATAAACAATGTGGACAGTGCGAGCAGGAGGGAATGGGAAAGGAGTAAGGATAGGTAATAACTAGTCAACACAACAGAGCATGAAGGAGGAAGTAGTTGTTCCAAAAGAAAAGGAAACTGAGCTGCAGAAAATCAAATGGGGTGAGAAAGAAAGGAAATGGGGTAGGAAGGAGAGCATTACTACTGAGGAGAAGGCAGCAACACTAATAAAGGAAATGAGGCAGAGTTGGTGAGACAGCTACTCTCAAAGGGAAACTGTTTGATAAGTGACTATCCATAGAGTGAGTGTCTAATGTTGATGAATGTGATGGAAAACAGATAGAGTGGTATTTACAAAAGGATAGGGCTTACACTCTTCAGAAGTTGCAGAATTTTCTAAAACCTCATGATCTGCAACACCTTCCTGCTAACCATATCACCGCTATGTCTTATTCACCATACAGTCCCAGATGCAGAGTGCAATATCTCGTCAGGAAAAAAAAAGATAAACAGCTGGGACTGCAAAACACTCTAAAGAGAGAGAGAGTATGCCTTGTTAACATATTCTGCAGATAACATAATATGGTTAGGAACTACTGGCATATCAGTACAAAAAAAAGTTCAATAATACTTTCAACTAGGTTCACATAATATTTTGGGCTGCGTTGCTTGTGAAAAGACAAGAATGATAAAAAGATTTCACACTATAAAAGCAAACACCTCACACATATAAAAAGATTTCACACTATAAAAGCAAACACCTTACACATAACAAACAATTCACACAGTCACAGAGACATCTCGGTTCCTGTGCAGAGGGACAACAATGAGACTGTACATGACTATGCTAATTTGTTAGTATGTTTAGGAAGCTTGTCAGGAGAATATCACATGTAAATCAGACATGATGCCATGGTAGGGATACATGGTCTCAAGTAAAAAACACGTAGCAGTCATAAGTAAGGTCAAACAGGAAATGAACAATGTGGAATGCCTAGTTGCCATTAAAAGACAAGTAGACAAGCAGAACCAACAAAATGGGTGACTAATAAGGGCATTTTTGTAATGGAAGACAATACTTTTGTTTGCATTGATTAACAAGATTTTACGTGATTAAGACAGAAGATTAATTTGTTATTTAAAGCTGAAGAAGTGGTCTCAATAATACCAAATGCAAAGTTTTTACTGCAACATTCAATCCAATGTTTCTGACAGATAAGGTTAACTGAACAAAGCTCTAAATTGTACGTTATATACAACTAGGGAGGGACAACTTTTCTATACTTTTGATTGATATTTTATCAGCACCAGAGCCATTACAGAGTTGTTGCACAGATAAATGAAAGAACTGAAGGTGTCCTAAACATAACTGATGATCTGTTAAGAATCACATATAAGAAGTACATGACAATAGCACACAGTTGCTAAATCAAGTCAGCATAACTTCAAACTGAGTAATTGTAAATACAAAATAAGAGTAACAAATCTGAAATATGTGGCATTATTCTTTTCATTCACACATTTTTGCCCCTGCTATCTGTTGATTATCAGCCCCCAATGGCCAATAAGCCCACCTGCTCCTCTGACTCTCCCTGTGGGGGTTTCTATTTCTCTGAGACTATCACTAGAATGGGCCAGTGTATTCAATGGGTGAACACTAAGGTTGCAGCAACAGTCGATTGAGAGACGTTATTATTTGCACAGCCATCGGGGGTCACTCAAGAGTTTTGTTGTTTAGCCCTATTCCCCAATTACACCTGGTACATGCAATGGGTTGACTGTTGTGGGTGCCCCTTACTTCTGCAAGGGGCATTCCTTCCAAGAAGACCTGCCCCGCCCCTTCCTTGAAGAACTTATCAGAGGTTTCCTCGATCTCCACCAGAGAAACTGTACTACCCTGTGTATCCTCAATTACATACAACCCTCCTGACACCATGGAAGAAGTGAACAAGCCATGCCCTTCACTACTCCCCCCTCCAACCTGGCTCCAGGACCACTAATCAAACTCCGGTCACCTCAGTTACAGGCAGGGCACCATCTATTTGTGCCATAGAGCCCGGCTATACATTGGATATAATTTAACACTAAAGGGACTGAAACTAGACACACAAAAAAAACTGATCAACTGTACAAATGTCAAGGCAAGCAGATATTACAGAGGTGTCCAGAAAAGCAAGATCTCACAATGTTTGTACCTACTATGCTCAAACCATCTATGCTTATACGAAAACTATTAGAGCAAGACAAGTGCTAGGAATGGAGTTATGAATAATAAGAAAGTTTTGAAATTCTTTTTTTTTCTTTGTAGTATGATTTTTATTACAATTTTCAGTATACAATACAGATACAGATAAAAGAAGAACAAACAATGAAAGAAAAAACTTTACATTCACTTACAATATTTGTTTGTTGTCAGGTACATTCAATAATAAACTTCAGGATATATGATTAACATTTACTAAGTGAATACTTACAATTAAACATAAGATCATAAAAGGAAGTATTTGCAATTGCACAAACTGAATTATCTCATAAGATAATATGTACCCGTATATCTAAACCTATTTTAATTAACTATATAATATATATATATATATATATATATATATATATTTATATATATATATATATATATATATATATCCACACTCGGTTGTCACTGATAAAAGATAATCAACATAGAGAAATTTGAATATTACTACTACCAGTAGGGGTAGAGGGTATGGTGATAATTTATCCCTTTATGGATTGGTTGGAGGTTAACTTCCTCGTCTGGTAAAGTTAAAAACAGAAGGTAAAGCATTTTAAGAGGGACACTATTTAAGTGAGGAAAAAAGAGAGGGAAAGAACAAAGGAAGAGAGAGAGAGAGAAAAATTAAGATAAATGAGGGTCTAATAAAGAACTTCTATAAGGTTATTCCAGTATTTCTGGAAGTACTTTATTTTCTTTTGGCTTATTGTACTTTGCTTGCTATAACATATTTGGTAGCCATAGATTTAAACTAGTTCCAAGATGTTTTAGATCTATCTAGCCAGTTGAGTGTAATACAGGTTTTGAGTAACGCACAAAGTGTTACAATAATATGTTTAGACTCAGAGTTGTAGGAGCTAGGAAATATGTTCAAAATTCCCATTTCCCATGAAAGGGTAGACTTCATGTATCCCATTTTCTCGAGTTGTGCCCTCAAAGAGCACCAGAGTTTGTAGACGTTTTTACAAGACCAAAATATATGTAAAGCATCGGCTATTGAATTGGGACAGGTAGAGCAGAGAGGTGAGATGTTTGAATTAATTTTACTCAGAAATAAAGGTGCATGATATGCATTGTTGTTTATCATAAACTGAGTACAGATTAATTTTTTTGAAGGGAGTTAGTTTTAGTGTTATGTCAATCGCCTCAAGCTTTTGGTCCAGAGTTATTTTCTTGTTCTGGCTCTCCCAGTACTTGGAATATAGAATTTTGTCATGGTGTTTTATTTTTGTTATTAATCTGTAAACGTTTGAATAGCATTTTAGACCTTAACAGAAGCTAAGTTATTAATTGCTGATAGAGTTGGAAATCTAATGGCGTCACTTTGATCTTATCTGTAACCAAGATTACTAGGTATATTATTTGTTTGACAATTATGTAATATTTTTTGTTGACTGCCAAGGATGCTATAATAGATTAAAATGGGAGATCTTTGATTTTATAAAAGTCCCAGACTATACAATTCTTGATGAGAGGAAATTTATCTAGATTTAACATGTTGTTGTTTAATTTGAAGTAAGGATTTAAGTGAATTGGTTGGGCTATCATTAAGGAATGTTTTAAGTCTAGAGATGTTATAAGCTTTTGAAACCCTACAATATTTTTTATTAACGTATGGTGAATCTTAAGTCTTTGAGAGTTTTGGTTTTAAAGAAAATGGTTGCTTTAGAATTGAGCTTGGATGCCATGAGGTGTGAATGGTAGATTTTCAACCATAGGGGATTCCAAACTTTATTTAAAGGGTCGTAGTTAGTTATGTGCATAATATGACTAGCATTTATTATATAATAGTATGTTAGAAAATCAGGGAGGCACATGCCTCCCTTTTCTTTGGGAAGGTTTAGTTTAGAATAGCTGATCCTAGTGTTCCCTGGTGTAGTTTCCATTTTCGAGAAAAATCTGTTTGGAATGTTCTGGTTGAGGGCATAGAAATGGAAAAGAATTTTGGGGAGGATATTCATTTTTTTAATAGCTGTCTTAGGAGGGGGAGATTCACCTTTTTCCATCTTGAGAGATCATCCATGATTTTAGACCACGTTTTATAGAGATTATTTTTAATTAGTTCCTGTTGGGGATGGGTAAAGGTTATGCCCAAATAGATGAGTGAATAATTAACTTTGATCTTTATTTCTGGTATGAAGAATTCTTTGTGTCCAAGGAGGTTTAGTGGATAAATTATTAATTTATTTGGGTTGAGGGCATAATTTGAGATTCGTGAAAACTTGTTGATGGTGCTTAAGATCTTTTCTAGGTCATTCAAGGCAAATTCAAAATAGATATTTAAATCATCTGCAAAGGCAGTATATTTCACTGGAACTTTTGAGATGTAAATGGAGTGATGGAATGTTTTTTGACTTATTTTCAACAAAAAAAATTCAAGATAGAGGTTAAATAAGTAAGGTGAGAGCGGGCACCCCTGCCTTGTACCATTTATTATTTGAATTGGGTTTGAATTCTCTTTGTTTATATTTAGTGTGGTGGATGCCTTGTTATACAGAGTTGTAACCATGTTGATATATTCATCAGGGAAGGCAAAGCGCTTCATAATCTTGAAAAGAAAGTGTAAGTTTACCCTATCGAATGCTTTTTGAGCATCTACTGAGAGTGCATACTTGGGTTATTTGTCATTCAATGTCATGTTGGTTATGGCTTCTATAGTCAGAGTGCTGTCCCACACATGTCTATTATTCATTAATCCTAACTGGTCATGAGATATGATGTGTGGTAGTACATTTTTTAATCTATATGCAAGAACTGATGATAGAATTATTATGTCTAGATTGATTAAAGCAATTGGACGGTAGTCGTTTGGGATGAAATTAGTGTCATTAGAATTTTGTATAAAAATAGTCTTGGAATTATTTATGTATAAATCGGAGATGCCAAACTGAATTATATAATTGTAGACTTTGAGTAAAAGGGGAGCTAAGAGTTGCTTGAAGGATTTATAAAATTCCGCAACATAATCATCCAGACCCAGGGCTTTTCCTGGTTTCAGTTTGTTTATGACTAGAAGGATTTCATCAATGGATATAGGAGCCTTGACAGATTGCCTACGGGTGTCATTTATTGTTGGAAATTGTAAGTCATCCAAGAAAAGGTCAGTGAAGACCTCCCCATCGAGTAATTGAGGTCCATAAACTTCTTTATACACCCCTTCAAAGACATGAATGATTTCCTTGTCTGTGAAAAAGGACTTGCCATTATGGTTAATTTGTTTTATTCTAGTAGGTGGAGGTTTGATATTTATTATCCTGGCCAGAAACCTTGAAGGAGTTTCAACCCATTCAGCATATCTATGAAGGTGTCTAAGTTCCCTGAGAGAGTATTGTTTTAGGTGTACTTCATGTAATTGGTTTGCAGGAAGATCATCTGTTTTTCGACATCTATAGAGAATTTAGTTTGCAGTTCTGACTCTAGTCTTTTTAGTTCGGCTTTTAATGTCGATACGTGCAATTTAACTTGTTTTTTTATTAGAGATGCTTTTTGAATAAGGATACCTCTTAGCGTAGCTTTAGCTGCAGCCCAATGGGTGTCATGGGGAATATCAGAATTGTTAAAGGAATTTGTTGTATGGGATAAGAATTCCTGGATTTCTTGACAGAGAGTCTTATTATTTAAGAGATTTGAGTTAAAGGACCAGTTTGATGGGATTTGCTCATCAGAGTTTGGTCTAGAATTATTTATGTTAAGATTAATTTTGGCATGATCAGAAAGATTTCTAGGGTCGCTACTGTAAGTTATTTTATAAGTTGAGAAAAATGTTGAGATTAGAAAAAAGTCTATCCTAGACCAGGATTTATGATATGCTGAGAAAAATGTATATTTACTAACTGAAGGGTCCTTTCTGAAAGATTCAAATGTATCATACAGATTAAAGTCATCTATTATATCACCTAGGAGGTTGGTAAGGCCTGCAGGTTGTTTGTTAGCTTTGTATGTCCAGTCAAGCTCAGGTCTGTTAGTCATATTCCAGTCCCCACCCAGGATCAGTAGATGGTTATGAACATTTTCAAGGAGTAAGTCAATTTCATATAAGAAAGAGAACTGGTATAAGCAGGGCCCATAAGCATTTAATATAAGGATTTCTTTATTGCAGAAGGGAATAGAGCATGTTAGGTAACACCATCTTCCATTAGGATCCCACCCACTTGCTATTAATGAGCCTTTAAAAGAGTTTTTACCAATTATGGCTACTCCTTTAGAATCTGTGCAGTTCCCAGCAGCTATTATTTGTTTAATCCATTTCTTTTCCCATTGTTCTTTTGTCATGTGGGTTTCTTGAATAAGAGTTATCTCAAAGGTGGATCTATATATTAGCTGTAACACTAGGTTCTTTTTCTTATTATTTTGTAAACCCTTGACATTCCATGATTCCAACGATATCATTAGGGAGTAACTTTGGTGATCTGCCAGTTTTTACTAAAATTAGATAGCGTGAAACAAGAAGGTATGATTGAATTATATAGGAAAATATAACCAAGGTAGCAGTAGTTAAAAGTGTTTTTAGATAGGTCAAATATACAGTGATAGTAACAGACAGTGACAACCCCCCCCCTTTCAGACCTCCCCCCGTGCTTATCCACATCCTACTATTATTTGAAAGAGATAAAGGAAAACTATTCACAAATCTAACTATTGTACAAAAAGTTTTAATTGTTCCAAGATCCATCTGACTGCACACACTAAACCTTCCTGCTCTATGTAGACTTTAACTAATTAAAGCAGAATGTAAGCATTCACATGCACTAGCTCAGTAGAAGGAAGTAACAAAATCCTCATAATATTGATAATTGAGATATTTTAAAGCAGTCATATTTTGTAGTAGAATATTACTTTTTCCAGTACCCAGTGGATGACACCTTCATTTAGAGCATATGGTAAACAAGTGCAGCATTATGGTTCCTGATTATAGTTCCTGATTATATATTTAAACAGTTTACTTGTATTAGTTGTCAGATACTATTACAAATTGAATAGCTTTAAATATCAGTATATACAGTGAAGGTCGAACTGTAAATTGAACGCAGATTAATAGCGTATTAAACAATTTTGGGACAGCTTTTGATTTGCAACAGTCTTATGACCTTTCCATAGAGAGGTTATTATAACATGGCCCAGTTATGGTTTCTAGGGACAAGGAAGACAAGACAGGGATCCTAGGGTGATTATAAAACTTACAGCAACACTTCTTATACAACACTTTGTGAGCTGTACAATTTACAATTTGGCATTGCTTATGTACTGAGCAACATATAGGTGATATAGCGTCACATAAAGCAGAAGGATAGCCCATTTTTACTACAATTCCATGTAACTACCCTTATGATTTGAGTGGAAGTTTACATATAACTAAACTATATAATATTATCCCCTTATAGATGTGACTAAGCGTGCGTATGTATGTGTGTTTCTATTTGCGTGCAAATACATCTATATGAGCGTGTTTGTGCATGTGTGTAAATAAGCACCTGTATGTATATATGAATACATATATAGAGATATATATATATATGTAAACATGTAGTTGTAGAAAAACACATATAACTACACACATCCACACCCACATAATTAAAATAACACAAGTATGTAGGTAAAATGGGATGAAGGGGGACAACGGGCATGCCACTGCTACATGTGGTATTGGCACAGAATTGCCAAGGTTACTACACAATAAGACTTGGAACTATAATTGTGGCAAACCAATCAGTATTAAATGGAGGAGACAGGTAGCCTACTGCAGACAATAACTTGGGCAGTTACAACTTAAGAAACGGCTATCACATCCCACTATTTGTATATGTACACTACTTGGTTCGTTTAGTCTATCTGGATGTGTGTTAAGCTGATCAATAGATTTTCTTGTTGTTCTGTCAAGTATGAGAGTTAACTAGTATGCAATATGAACAGTGAGCATAATTGATTATTAAACTAAGTAAACATCTCAGCAAGATCTGCTAATCCCAATATAAATTGCAAGCATAGACCACAATATAAAAATACTGCAACAGCTTAGATACAATGAGAAAAAAATGCCAATATAAGATCTAAAGACAAAATGTAAATATAAGAGGTAAAGACTTTTTTTTTCTTTTTTTCTTTCTTCCTTCCTTTCTCCTTTCCCCTTTTCCTTTCTCTTTACCCCCTCCTTCTTTTTTCTACTTTCAGATGATAACATTACAGACAATAGTTAGGCAAAAAACAAATAGAGGCATGATACTACATATCAGCAGCTTGAAGACCTGTAGGACAGTTCAGTACTGGGGGAGGATACCATGCATTTACAAGAACACAATGCATAGATCAAAAGAACTTTATGAAGTCAGTCATTTGCAGTATGAATAAATAATCAACTTATAGCCAGACATTATTTAGAACTAACCATTAGAGAATTATTCTGCAATTTAGAACTCATGAGAGCGGGGTAGAAGGCAGCCATTGATTTCTACTTACAATAGTTCTTTTGGCACAAAAGTCCGGATAAAAAGCTGGAGCTACAGATATCATCCTCTGTTCGTGCTTGTGCTGAGAGTGTAAGTGATAGAATGTTGTCCGGGATGTAATAGATTGACTCCTTTAGGGAATCCATCGCTTTTCCTCTTCTTTTCTTCCTTCCCCTTTTCTTTTTTCATTTTTTTGCTTGTAACTCCCCCAAACTTGCTCGAGAAGAACAGGAGATAAGGCGGAGCTGGCCTTGTCTGATGTAATGCGCAAAGCGTTTTTTGAACTATAACCTCAATAAGCAGTAGTTCTTCCTGAAAGAAAGACCAGAAGATGGTTTTTGCAGGTCAGGGGGCACTAAATGGCCTTATGGATCAGCTTTGTGGCCTGCATATAGAACGCTGAGACGGAAAGAAATTGGGAATGGATTTTACTTGAAGTAGTAGTCGCAGCACAGAAAATTAGAGATAAAAAAGGTTTCACCTAAACCGCAAGACTGTAAGAGAGTTTCCATCACCATTTTGCATCCATTTGGGATTAGACCAGCTTCTGGAACTTACAAAGCATGCAAGTGCATCATTTTGTTGAGACATTTCTATTTGTTCAGGTTCAGGTCTGATTTTAATGTTGTGTGTATCATTTTGTTATTTTTTCACCCCGAGGTAAGTCGGCACTTCACCAAATGCTTTATAAAATACAGATTTTGCTTCTTGAAGGGTTTTGATAGGGTATATGGTGCTTTTGTGTTGAAAAGAAAGAGTTGCTGGGTATTTCAGCTGGAATTTATTGTTTTTGTTTATCAGGACCTTGCAGAAGGGTGAAAGAGTTTGTCTAGACTGCTTTATGGGAAGTGGTAAATCTTGGGCAATTGTGATTTTATTTCCTTTCCGTGTTATAAACTTCTCTTTTTTTTTTTTTTTTTGCAGACAACAAAATTGATTGAGCGTGGGAAGCATTTAATAATCTTGTGTAGACTTGTCTTGGTGCATTCGGAGATTGTGATTTTCTCAAAGCCCGATGTAGTCTCTCAATTGTAAACGACTGTGCTAGTTCTTTATTTTCTGTGAAAAATTCAAAGATTTCCTTAGCAATGTTGGAGAGTTGTGGCTGTTCAAACTTCTCTGGTATACATACCTCTGATCAACACATTGTTACGTCCCGCCCTTGCTTCAAGATCTGTTATTTTTTGTTGCATGTCTTTTATGGAGGTTTCATTTTTGGAGATTTTTTTTGTAGTTCCTGTATTTTTATCTCGTTGCCCATAATTTTTGCTTCATTTTGGTCCAGTCTAGAAATAATTTGTTCCAGGTTGTTTCCAAATGAGGTTAGTTTTGTAGAGAAGGCTTGAATTTCAGACTGAAGTGGAGTTAATGCTGCTTTGAGCTCCTCCATAGGAAAGGGTTGCTCAAATTTATTTTTCAGGGATTGCTTAGGAGCTTCCAGGTGTGTTTTAGATGTTTTTTGTATTTTCGTAGAAAGTTCTTTCTCTGGAGATGATATTAATGACAATCTAGTCTTAGAGGACTATGACTCCATTTGTTCCATCTTGATAGGATTTTTTGTTTATTTGCTTGTGTAGAATCCTTGCAATGCTGTCAGGCCCGAGCACATGTGGCTGGATATACTACTATACCACTGCTGGAAAAACAGATCAGCTAACCTTTCGGTGCTTTAAATCAAAAAAAATTTTTGACAGGTAAGAGAAATTTAGTTAGCTCTGTCTTGTAAGATCTTTTTTTGCAGGTTTGGATGCAGCAGTAGCAGGTGATTTAAGCAGATTGGCTGATGGTAGTAAGAGCTTACAGAAATTAGTGTTTCCTGGTTAGCGGCCATCTTGGAAAAAACAAGAAACTTTTGAAATTCTTAACAAATTAGTTACACATGTTCAAATATTAAATTACTAGGACGTGAGTAAGCCAGTTTTGCTGAAAGCAAACGTCAGTCAGAATAGTTTAGGAGCTCTGATATTAAAAATGTACAGAACAGTTTCTGTAGGTCAAGATCATTTATATACTAATACGGTGGTGGTGCTGCGGTAGCGTTGTCGCCTCACAGTAAGACGTTGTCCTGCTCAATTCAAAGCTAGAGCATCTTCTGTGTGGAGACATGCGTGAATGGGCGTACCTTTGATGAAGGTTGTGCGTCAGGGCCGGCAACTCGGCAAGTAAAAATCTACTGCCAATCATTAACGGACCGTAGTTCTGCTATGGCGATCCCTTGGAAAAGCCAAAAGACACAACAACAACAACTCTACGGGTCAAGCCCATTTACAGACACAACCACAGCAACAGTAGTCTAAAGGAGATGGCTGCCTCTAGTTCAGGCAGTTATAGGGCATGACAGGCAGCTTTGAAAATGTGCTGATCACTTCCTGCTTAGACGGGTTAATTCTCAATATGCATTACAGCAGCCATAATCTCACTTTTGCAGCTGTAAAGACTATGTTCACACACACACTGACTTCTGCAAAAGTAGCAGCATTTTCATTCCTATAGTGTAGCAAAGAGGCATAGGTTGAAGACTTTGTTTTTTTTCAGACTTTGAAGACTTTTTTTGGTCAACTTGGGTGAAGACTATTTTTGGTCCTCATTTTTGGCTGGAGGCATTGCCCAGAGTACTGATTAAGCTAGCTACAGCTTTGTTCACAAACACACAAAAGAGATATGCTTATAGGAAAAGGAACTGCTAGCAAAAGTGGTTGGATGTAAGAAATGCCAAAATATCTTGAATGTGTGAATGGTAAAGAAGTTCAAGTGAAAACAGACCACAATGCCTTGTAAAAAAAACATTTAAACAGATACTATACACGGCATCCCTGAGACTGAAGAGGATCTTATCGAATCTACAGACGTATAATGAAAATGAAATACAGACCAGAAAAGGAACTATACATATCAGATATGAGTATATTTACCAGAGAAGCATTGTGAAGAAAGAGAGAGAAATAGAGATTCTTTAGATAATATGACAATTACCAGTAACAAAAAAAAGTAAAATGATTTCAGAGGTGTACTAATGCTGGGTTAGAATTACACTATGAAATACTTTGCAATAAAAGGTTGCCCTGAATAAAAATTGTCAGTAGGGAAATAAATTCAGTCTTAGTTTTTCATTGAACAGAAAATAAGTAATGTCCAATGCCAGATGTTTAAAGCCAACAAAAATAATACTTGTCAATTTACTAAAAATGCTTGATGTATACCTCTCAACCTCTTAGCACAAGAAATCTGGACAAAATCAATACTTTTGCAACATTATGGTAGGGTTACAATTTTTTACTACATTAATTGCTGCTTTTGTGAGTTTAGTGCTCATTTTACTTATGACTGTCATGCAGTTATTTAAAGCACATATTGCTGATATTAAGATGTTGTTAACTTTTACATACTGTTTTAAAAGAATAAAACATAGTTCTTCTTAAATAAAAACAAAACAATAATAATGGGTGTATGGAGGGCCAAAAAAGGGGCAAAAAATGCTCCAATACACTTATAAAGTTGTTAGAATAAAGTACAGTTGTGTACACTTACCATAAATGTAGATGTTCGAGTGTATTCACTGTTGCAGTCATCACATTTGGGTTATTCCTGCCAGGGTAGCCCTTGGCCATCCCGAATACCAAAGGCTTAGTATTTCTGTGTCAGTTGCTGTCGCTTCAGGACTGACATCAGGTCGCCAGTAGTATAAAGTAAGGCAGCTGACGCCATTGCATCAGTTTTTCTTGCCCTAACTGTCAGGAGCCCCCAAGTGGGAGCCAGGTTATGGTGGAGGAACCCCACCAGTAGAAAGTAAATACCTAAAAGTTCCTTGTAAGGAGAGAGAGAAGTTGAGAGAGATAGAGAAGAGGGGGCTGGAGAGAGGGAAACCAGGACTGCAACAGTGAATACACTCGAACATCTACATTTATGGTAGGTGTACACAACTGTGCTATGTTCTTTGTGTTTCACTGTTGCAGTCATCACATTTGAGTTGATTCCCAAAGCCAGGAAAAAGGGTGGAGGCAGTCAAGGAGACTAGGGGCTGGATAGGATGCCCTGCAAGACTGCAGTGGCAAAGCCTGCCCTGGATTTGGAGGAGATAGGCAGGTGGTAATGCCTGGTGAAAGTGTAAACAGATGTCCAGGTGGCAGCCTCTGAGGAAAGCTGCAGAGGTGGAGGTTGCTCTGGTGGAGTGACTCCTGACCCCCTTATGGTAAGGTTTTCCGTGCTGCTGGTAATAAAAATGGATGCAGTGTGCTACCCATTTGGAAACTGTTTGTTTGGAGATGGCATTGCCCACTGCTGCAGAGAAGCTAACCAGTAATTAATCAGACTTTCTGAATGATTTAGTCCACTCTAGATAGAATCTGAGCTGTCTGTGCACATCTAGAGAGTGCAGGATCCTTTCTCCCTTGTTTTGTGGCTTAGGGAAAAAGGTGGGCAAATGAATGGGCTGGTTGAGAGCCACACTGGACACCACTTTGGGCATGAAGGATGGGTTAGTCCTGAGTGAAACCCTGTCAGCATGGAAAATGATGAAGGGTTCTACAGCCATGAGTGCTTGTAACTTGGAGACTCTTCTGGCTGAAGTGATGTCCAGAAGAAAAGCTGTTTTCCAAGAGAGAAATTTTAACTCTGCTGAAGATGCTGGTTCAAAGGAGGGTAAAGTTGAGGTCCCAAGCTGGGGTAGATGCTCTTCTGGGAGACCTCAAGTTGGCAGCCCCTCTTAGGAATTGTTTGATCAGAGGGTGTGAGAAAAGGGGCTCAGTATGGAAATGAGCAGAGATAGCCGAGGCATGAATTTTAATAGAGAAAAAGGAGAGACCACTGTATAGCAGGTCAGCTAGGTAATCCAGGATGAGAGATAGTGAGGGCTTTGGCGAATCGGCTCTCTTAGCCTGAATCCAGGTGCAGAACCTTTCCATTTGTTAGCATAAGACTTCCTAGTGCTAGGGCATCTGGCCTCACGAATAACATCTAATAATGATAGAAGCGGTGATGTTAAGATTATATTAGAGATGAGGGAGACCTTGTGGCAGTTGAGATCAAATGCATCTAGACCCCCAGGTATAAATGAGTATATTTCTATGGTAAGCATTCTAAAGTATAGATCTCTCTTTGTTTAAATTGGATATATTAACACATTAATATATCTACAAATTCTGCATTTTTTGCACTTTTTATTATTATTATTATTACTTAATATTTTATACAGTTATATACAAATACTATAAACTTTACAAGCTTATTATTTGGATAGCTTGAATGTGTAAATATGTAGATATTTATTTATTCACTTATTTATTTACTTATTCAAACAACTATTTACACATTAACTAACAAATTACTAATAACTATTTTAATATAACATAATACTATACCCTATTTATTTATTTATTTATTCATTCATTCATTTACCTATTTATTTATTTATTTATTCACTTAAATAGATTTGATTAATTTTGAACTATGTGTACATATACACATATTCGATTATAAATTACATTTTATTTCATTTTCCATTATTTTATATTATATTATTTTACTTTAAGCTTCATTACTATTATTTTTTGGAATCTATAAGGGTATTTTTAAGGTTAAGAAAAAGTTGCGTTGTGTGTGTTTTTCTTTTTTAAAAAAGGTGTTGTCATTAATGACATCGAGCGATTACTTCATTTTGATAGGTTTGGCACAAAGGGCGGTTTTTTGAAACTTATATTACCTGGTTGGTTTACTATTTGCCTCAACACTCTGATGATGCCTGAATCTTTTTCAGGTGAAAGCACTTAGCGGTTTTAAGTGTTTTATTTGTTTTACGTTGTTGTTTCTTATTTGAAATAAATGCTTTCTACTTGTTCCTGTTTGCGCTGGAGTTTTTTTTTTTTAACTGGCCATCACCTGGAGCTGTATTGGAACATTTACTGGTTTGCTGTTCTTTTTCGTTTGTTAACATCTAGAACCTGTTTACTGAGGTTGGCAGATTGATCAGTGGTTAGGGAATAAGCCAGGCTGCCAAATAGAGGGTCTGCAATTGGGGATGCATGAATTCCCTTTCCCTCTGGGTCAGGAGGGTTGGGGTCTGAGGGAGATGCCATGGTGGCAGTGGGGACAGGCTGCACAGCAGTGGGTACCAGTGCTGGTGAGGCCAGTCTGGAGCAATCTGAATTGTCCTTGGCTTTTCCTCCCTTATTTTGAGCAGCACCCTGGCAATGAGAGGTAGTGGAGGAAACGCAGAGACTGATAGGGGGAAGGATAGGGCATCCACTTTCCAAGCCATGCAGTGATGCTCCCTGGTGCAGAACTTGCTGAGCTGAAGGTTGGTGTGGGAGGCAAAGAGGTCGACCTTTGGGGTGTCCCATTTCTGAGTTATTAGGGTGAATGTTCTTTTGTGTAGCTGCCACTCGTGTGGGTCCAGAAGATTTCTGCTTAAGTGATCTGCCATAGAGTTTAGAGAACGTGGCAGGAATTGTGCTAACAGATGAAGTTGCATGGCAGCGGCTATGTGCCAAAGGTTCATGGCCAGCCTGCATAGAGAGTAGGAGTGGGTCCCTCCCTGCTTGTTGATACACCACATCACAGTGGTGCTGTCCATTTTGATCAGGAGAGCCGCTGGGGAGAGCAGGGGCTTGAAAACTGTCAATGCGTGCTGGACAGCTAACATTTCTTTTTGGTTGATGTGCAGATGGATTTGCTGTGGGCTCCATTGGCCCTATAGGCATCTGCCATCCAGGTGTGCACCCCAGGCATAATCTGATGCATCTGTGGTGAGGGTCTGGGTGGTGGGGGGGTGAGAAGGGCAGCTCCTTGTTGTGGGAGCATGCTGCTGCCCACCAAAGAAAATCTTTCCTTAGGCAAGATATTATTGGTATAAGAGTTCCAGGTCTTGAGAGTGTTGACACAAAGAGCTTTTTAAGTACCACTGAAGTTTCCTCATATGCAGTATGGCATATGGAATGAGTAGAATACAAGATGCCATGAACCCCAGAGCTTGAAGGATTTTCCTTGCTGATAACTGGGGTCTGGTGGCTAGTTGAGGGAAATAGGCTTTCAGGTAAGTTTTCTTTTCTGGTGTAAGGAATGGCATTTGGGACGCTGTGTTCAGGCTTGCTCCCAGGAAAATAATCCTTCGTGTGGGTACTAGTTTGGAATTCTTTTCGTTGATAGTGTACCCTAGAGAGGTCAAAAGGGACTTTACAAAGGTCAGGTGCTTGAGCAGCTTTTCCTGACTGTCTGCCTAAATTAGGCAGTTGTCCAAGTTTGGGTAAATTTGGATATTCCTTTGTCTGCAAAAGGCAATGGTGGGTGCCAGGCATTTCATGAAAACTCTGGGAGCAGTACATAAGCCAAAGGGAAGTGCAGAGAATTGAAAGTGCTGAGATCCTGCCCTGAAACCTAGATATTTCCTGCATGATTCCCTGATAGGAATGTGGAGGTAGGCCTCTTTTAGGTCTAGGGTGGCTAGCCAAGCATCCTTGGAGAGCATGGGTAACAGTTGCTGGAGGGTGAGCTTTTTGAATTTTGGTATCACCAGAAAGGTGTTTAGAATGGATAGATCGAGGATGGGGCACCAGGTGCCATCTTTTCTGGCTACCAGAAAAAGTCTGGAGTAGAAACCTTGGCCTGTTTGATCTGCAGGAACATGCTCTATTGCTCTCATACAGAGCAGGGAAAGGACTTGCTTTTTCACCTCTGCCCACTGGTTTGGAGGTGGATCTGGGAACCCTTTTGGGGCTGGAGGAGTGTGAAAGGTAAATTTGCATCCCTGGGACACTATGTTGAGGACCCAGTGGTCGTTGGTAATGGTGGCCCAGGTGCTTGCGTGAAAGGAGAGTTTTCCTCCTAAGGGTACATGCAGGTGGGCAGAGGGAGGAGGTGAGGAAGGAGAGTCATTGTGAGTTCTTACCATGAGGGGGTGGCTTAGAACTACCTGGTTTTGAAGTGGAGGAATTCCACTGTTTAGTTCTCTGCATTCCCTGTGGTTGCTGTCTGGGTGGTCTGCTTCCCCAGGGTCTGGGCTGAACTGACCTGGTGGGAGCAGGAAAGGACCAGTGCTTGGAGGGACAATTCCTGCTGAATCTGGGTGGCTGGACCTGTAGAAAATTCTTGACTGTTTGCATAGATTTAGCTTTTTCTTCCATCTTTTTTAAGACCTCCTCTGCCTTAGTGCCAAATAAGTTGTCCTTGTGCAAGGATGCATCCAATAATTTAGATTTAACATGGTCTGGAAAGGGCTGTTCCTTAAGCCATGCATGCCTTCTAAGGACAGAACCAGTGACTGCAGCCCGGCAAGAAGCTTCCAGGGCGTCAAAACTACAGTGTACGGTATGCTTAGTCACTTGACTTGCGGAATGCATTAAGTCTTGTAACTCCTTAGATTATGCACAAGCAGGAAAAGAAGACACTTTTTTGTTTTAGGAGTTCCAGGGTATGTTGTTGAAATTTTAGCATATGGAACTGGCAATTAAGTGCTCTGATAGCAAGAGTAGCAGAGGTACATACTTTTTTACCCAACCTATCTGAGGGGGTGGATTTCTTAGCAGAGGTAGCTTAAATTCCTTTAGGCCCTTGAGAAATTACCTCAGGGTCAGCAGTAGGATTTTTAAAAAGAAATTTGTGCAAGTCAGGGACTCTGTAAAACCTGTCTGGTTTTCTGGTTGCAGGGGGGAGGGTGTCAGGAGTCAAACTGGATTCCAGGAAGACATCATTCACAACATCCAAGACTGGGGGAATAACCAGGGGTCTGTGTTGTGGAAGATCTAAAAATTCTCTGAGTCTCTTTTTAGACTGAGGGTAGTCCTGACTTTCCCATTAAAAATGCTCCCTTAAGGTATGAAGGGTTTCCCCAAAGGAAAAGTCCTTGGGAGGAAAAACTGAAATAATGGAATCCTCTGCATCTGAATCCTCATAAGCAGAGAGGGGTTGCATGTCTTCATATTCTGATGCATCACAGTCCTGTTCAGACAAAACTACTGGGGACAGATCTCTTTTCCATTTGGAAAGGGTAGCTTGGCTTCCCCTGATCAGAATGATAAGGTCTTCTGCCATTTTAAGCATTTGAGATTGAGGCAAGGAAGCATGGGCCTGAAATTGGGTCATTGGTTTCTTGGGTGTGGTTCGTACCCTGGGCCTTAGAAACTCAGTTGTTTTGGAAAGAACAGAAGATGCGAAAGAAGTCATTAGTTTGTGTCGATAATCTGTAGTGCGAAGTACTTCCTCAGAAGCCAGTGCCTGCTCAGCGTCTCTGGACCCATCCAAAGTAGAGACATCTGCAGGATCCTTAGTCGAAGAAGAGCTTTGCGGCATACCGGACTCCGAAAGAGTCTCAGTAGCGGCCTGCGAATCCACAGAAGCGGGCATCAGGGGCTGCAAAAGCACCTCACTGAGGACCGAGGAACTGGCAACTACCTTAATGATAGCATCGTCAGTATGTTTGGACCTGTGTGGTCTGTCTCTGTCTTTATCCTTACGTTTTTTCAGTAGATCTGCTGTCGGATGGCTTGCAGAAGCCATATTGGAATTTGAGGACTGTAAGCGAAAATATCTGGCTACAATAAGGGCCTAACAATGTATAGTGGCGTTAAACAAGGCACAAAAGCGACAGCGAGAGATGTCGTGGTCAGGGCCTAAACAAGTGATGCAGTAAGAATGTAAGTCTCGGTGTGGTATTTGCTTTCCACAGGTGAGACAATTGTTAACTTTTTCTGACATCGGTTAGAGCAAGAAAAAGGGATCCCCAATGGGGTACTTAGCTTTAAAAGACTTCAGTTTCAATTCGGAAGATGAAACTCAGGTAGCGACCGACCGGTACTCGTGCGAATTGCTTCTGCTTTGGGCTCCTCTGCAAAAATGCCTGATGTAATGACGTTGGCTACCTTAATTTATACTACTGACGACCTGATGTCAGTCGTGAAGTGACAGCAACTGACACAGAAATACTAAGCCTCTGGTATTCGGGCCGGCCGAGGGCTACCCTGGCAGGGATAACCCAAATGTGATGACTGCAACAGTGAAACACGAAGAACATCAGGTTTTGCTTTAGCATACATTTTCTAAAGGATAGGTAGGCTGAAACTCAAATTTCTGTAATCATTTAGTGATTTCAGTGCTCAGTGATTTGCCAGAAAGTCACAAATATTATAAGGAACAGATCAAAATATGAGGCAAAAATCGGGACATAATGTGAAAATCTGGACATTTCTGAGGTAAGTAAACGAGAAAAAACATGAATCCCATTTGGGAATGCTAAACTGCAATGAAAGAAAAAAATACAAAGTTTTGGTTAGTAATTTCAACACAGAATAAGTAGAACATTGTAGTGCTATCTGCAGTGTATACCATAACAACAATCCTAAACATGAAATGCTACCATACCCAGCTGAACACTGTCTGTGGAGCCAAGTAGCTACCGATTCGTTTCATCTCAAATATAGTATGCTTCTCATCTATGTAGATTATTTAAGGGAATGTGGAATTATAATCAGACTAACCATCATAACAAGCATGAGTGTGATACGTGTATTAAAGTTGATACTTCAAGGCAAGGAATGCCCATTGTCATATCTGACAGTAGCTTATGATATGTACAAATCTTCTACATTTCTGATGTGTGTAAGTGAAAAGCAAACATGCCACATTCAGACCACACTATCCACAATCCAACGGATAAGTACAACTATAAAAACAGTGAAGAATCTCATGAAAAACAGCTGCAGCCAAAGCTACAAGGATTGTTTTCTTGCAGTTTTGGAATAGAGCTGGATTTCCTCTTTCACCAGTTAAATAAGTAAAAAGTTGAAAAGGAGATCACCTATTTCAACTTCATTGCTGCAGAATGAGAATCAATATAAAGTAAAAGACATGCTAGAAAGAATTGAGAGGAAACAGAAATACGACTGTAACAGAAGTTCTGGAGAGCTAGCACATTTACAGCTTACAGACAAAGTAGAACTACAGAAGGCATTAGAAGGAATGCAGCCTAAAGTTGAAGTAGGAGAAACAGCTAAAGCAAGACTCAACAAAGCTCATGTGGAAGATGGCAAGCTTTATAGAAGAAACTGGTGATGTTAGTACAGATACATCAAAACCGAGGATGAGTACACGGTAGTGTCTAAACCAGTCTTGGTGCAAGAAAATAGAGACTGAGACAGCAGAGGTAATCAAAAGACCCAGAGAAAGAGATAGGCTCCTGAAGATGCAATTCCATATGAAGCTGCACCGTAGCAATATTTATGCCAAAGAAAGATCAAAAGTCTGGTGTTAACAGTCCCATTTAATTCTACAGATATGACAGCCCACAGAGGAAATGAGATACACAGATTTCTCTAGAGATTAAAAAGATTCTATGGACTGAAAATGTTTTTAATGTATAAAAAGTTTCATTTTGGATGTCAATAGTCAATGACAAGCAGTACATAGTCAAAGGTGCTATATTCAATGTAATATAATGCATCTTGTTTCACAGACATATAGTATAGACGTATTTTTGTCTTATAAAAAGGGATATCAAATACAAGTGAGTGTGTGTGTAAGTACATATGAACTAGCTTCAGTGTAGTCCAAGACAAATTGTTTTTTTATGTGGACGACATGCTAGTTAGACATCTCCTATCTCTGTGTGATATTTATTAAACTTTGCATTACAAGAAATAGGTTGATCATAACACAATCAAAATGGTAAAAAATGTGATAGCTTCTTGAAGTAGTTAGTATCAACCCCAACCCACACAGACAGACAGACAGACACACACACACACACACACACACACACACACACACACACAGGCGTTCACCTAGTTGCTGAATTTTGTTGTTCATATACTTAGGATTTTAATTAACATGTCAACATTGGAAGGTATGTACTTGTTTACAGAACCAGGCTGTTTCTGTTGCAATACATAAGGGTAGGGCTACTCACTTGTCGGGTACGTCTAGATCTCAGTAACTTAATCCTTTGCTTAAGGCATTTGAGAAGGTTGTGCATCTTTTAAACATCATTTTAGTTAGCATTATAATATTATATTAGAATACAAAGTGGTGTTATACCAAGTCATGATGGGGTTAAAACTGCAGTGATTCTGTTGTCTAAAAATACTGTATGGGACAATAGCATGCTGATTTTTCAAATGTTTAATCCTACATGGGCTAAACAAAGGACAATATACTGAGGTACTATTCCACAAATCTCCCAAAGGCAAATGTTGTTACTCACTGCCTAATGCCTGATGACTAATGCTTGATAAGTTGATTAAGAACGATATTAACTTCATGCAGTTGTCCGGTTTCCTGTCTACTTTAAAGGAAGGATCAAAAAAGTATGATGGAAAGCAACATTTTCTAAGTCAGGTCCTCGGCAGCTGGGTTTCACATGCAACTGCCATACCTTAATTTTTGTTAACAACATCTAGTAATTGTGGCACTTCTGAAGTTCTGCTATACACAGATGATGCAGTACAATGCTTACTGTCAGTCTTATTTAATTAATTACACAAATGGAAGACAGGCTTCAAGGGTGACATTTTTTTTTTGCCTTTTACAGACCACACTTGTTCTAAACTCTGGAAGAAAACAGAGACATTTTGTCAAGAAATAAAAATATTCTACTGATTGGACAAAGCTGATTAATGCCGAAGATGACAACAGATTATTACTGATGTGGAAACCAGGCTTGTTTTATCAGTTTAACAGATAAGTGTTTACATCATAAGGATTTAGTAGAAGTTTGTAGCCACTCCAGTGGAGTACAGGGATAAGGGTCTGACTATGACCCAGGTGACTCAGGTCTGATTAGCGGCTTAGGCAACTAATGGAACAAAGGATGGGCTCGCCCATCTAGGGTGAGAGGGCATTCGACACTCTCTCTAATGGGAGGCATAGTCCAAACAGGGAAGGCGCCCTGAGATGGAAGTACTTTTTTTGTCAAACTATTAATTTAATAGATATATAAATTCGATCTCCTGGACAGGAACTGGAATGGCAGTCTTCAAGGTTCAACAACAAGCAGAAAGTAACTCCAAATAACGCTGTTATGTAAAATAAAAACTTCTTTAATTCGAATACAGAGTAAGCGCTTTCATCATCAGGCTTCTTCAGACTACTATATTCACACAAAGCATTGACTTATATAGTAATGTAAAATAGTATAGTCAATTAGCAACTATTTTCGCTATTAACTTTTAAAGTGACGGAACATAAAACAATTCAATAAAACACTAATGCTTCCAAGTGAGTTGATCCTAATCTCATTCTTTATAAAACTGATATGTAATAGTTTATACAAAAGATGTTCATTAAATATACCCTTATGGTTCATAAAGCTGCTATCTATTTATTATTATAAAACATCCCCTAGTTCACTACAGTGTCTGTTAAAACAACAATGGCATAAAAAATTAATAATACACAACAAAATACATAAGAATCTAAATACATTAGTAAACACAGCAACTAACTGGAATATTAAACTCCATAAAAATACACAAAAATATTAGTCCTGCGCTAGTTGATGGACATTAAGAAAAACAAGTACAGAGACATTTCAGTTGAATACAACCTCATTAAACCTAGTTATATCAGATGGTAAAATACTACCCATTGTAACTGTAATTCTAACTTCATGTATTCAAACTAACAAACACTTCAAAGCTAAGATTGATAACAATAAAAACATTATGAAATGTTCAAGTTAGTTATGACTGCAAAGAAAATGCAGTACTATACCCATTGGGATTGGGTGGTCTTCTCTTCTTTAATACTGGTTTTAAATTCACTTTATCGTTCAGTCCAGGATATTGATCGGCTCTACAACATATAATCCATCTTGATAATGAAGTTAGAATTATAGTTACAATGGGTAGTATTTTACCATCGGATATAACTAGGTTTAATGAGGTTGTATTCGACTGAAATGTCTCTGTACTTGTTTTTCTTAATGTCCATCAACTAGCGCAGGACTAATATTTTTGTGTATTTTTATGGAGTTTAGTATTCCAGTTAGTTGCTGTGTTTACTAATGTATTTAGATTCTTATGTATTTTGTTGTGTATTATTAATTTTTTGTGCCATTGTTGTTTTAACAGACACTGCAGTGAACTAGGGGATGTTTTATAATAATAAATAGATAGCAGCTTTATGAACCATAAGGGTATATTTAATGAACATCTTTTGTATAAACTATTACATATCAGTTTTATAAAGAATGAGATTAGGATCAACTCACTTTGAAGCATTAGTGTTTTATTGAATTGTTTTATGTTCCGTCACTTTAAAAGTTAATGGCGAAAATAGTTGCTAATTGACTATACTATTTTACATTACTATATAAGTCAATGCTTTGTGTGAATATAGTAGTCTGAAGAAGCCTGATGGTGAAAGCGCTTACTCTGTATTCGAATTAAAGAAGTTTTTATTTTACACAACAGCGTTATTTGGAGTTACTTTCTGCTTGTTGTTGAACCTTGAAGACTGCTGTTCCAATTCCTGTCCAGGAGATCGAATTTATATATTTTTTTTGTTGTTTAATGACAGGAAGGAGTCTCCCGTTGTGGCTATCTTTTTATTATTAATTTAATAGGCTGGCAATTAAATAATTTTTTAACAAACATTTAATCTCACTAACTTATTATAATAGACCTGGCCGCCATATTGACGCACACACTGCCTGACAGCATATTAATATTAACACTGTAAATGCTGCATTTTCAGAAGCTTTTTTAAAAGTTAAATTTCTAAAAATTTTGAAACAAACAGACTCTTATTTTTACATAAAACAGTGTTTACATGCATCTTGTAAAAATAAAAGCTCATTTTGTCACCTTAAGCATGACCTTTAAAATTCACTCCCCTTTGTAATGTTTTATACCTTTTGAATATGGTTTACCGGCTAGGATTATAACAGTGTGTAGACTGATTGCCTAGTACTTATATATGCACCCAAGATCTTACAGTCACACTCTTTTGAGATAAATTTTACTTCCTGCATTGTGTCTCCATTCAAACAGCAACCTTTCCACTAAACTACTACTGCACGTCTGTTAATCTATCACTGGATACAGCTGCACACCTTGGGTTCTTCTCTTCTTCTTTGAAATGCTGAATACATTCTGAATCCATTCCAGCTTCTGAATATGGTTTATAGGCCAGGCTAGTGATGGTTTGTAGACTGATTGCCTAGTGTTTACCCGTGATCATACCCATAAACCTGTTTACTTCACAGGAGGCCTTAATAAGTAATCTGTTTATGATGCAGTCATTCATATCATGTTGTACATCTATATTGCCTTTTGCTTCAGCTTTCACTGCTACTGTTACTACATTTAACAATTTAGCAGTTCTAAGTTTTTCCTTTTAAAGCAGTCCCTCTTCTGTAAGTTTTCACAATATATGCAACTTACACATCTCCACTTCATACATCTGCAAATGTTCAACTCTCAGATAACAGACCACTCTGCCAAATACTTCAAAATACTTTCATGCCTCATTTTATTTTTGCTGGAAAGCCTAAAATACTCTAATATACTCAAAGGAGTTACGTTATATGTTTTGAAAGTGTGTATAATTCCTCAGAATGATAGTATCAGAAGGTTTCTCTTATGCTACCAGATTGTGTAATACATTTTAATTTTTGGCACCCTTTATATTTAGTTACAGTAGAACCATACCTCTTAAATTCTTTGGTCAATAATGCTAGACAAAGCCAAAATAATGGAGGAGGGCAGAATGTTTTCAAATCAGAGACAATTTTTAAATATTAATCTAATTCACTTAAAAAGTCAATGCAGCAACAGGTTTTACATCAGCATGCATTTTGTGACTAGTATGAAATGTGAAATTCTAATGTCTTGCATTACTGACTGTAATTCTCAGTAATCTACCAGATAACCAAACATTATTCAAGGAACAAGTTGAAAATATAATGCAAAATAAGAGGCATTCTGTAAAAATCAGGGACGGCTGAGAGGTATGAGTGGAACTCTTATCTTGATTGTCACCAGCTATGTAGTAAAGCTCTAGGCTTTCAGATCAGGTTGCCTAATCTTTCTTGGTAGCATCACATGCATTGCTATACCCAGCTTGCTAATGTATATCTGTGTTTAGCCATTAAAATGCCTAAGTTTCTTGCCACATTAAATCCTGTGTCCTAACATCTGTTTATGCACTACAGAAAATGCTTTTCTTTCTTCTTTCTGTTTCTCTCTTTTTTTTTACTAATACAGATCTGTAAAAAGTGTTTCCTTAATTCATAACATTGATTGTTAATTTTTTCCTGCTTAGTCACAAATTAATTAACAATGTTACATACTTTTGTTTATGAATGAATTGCAAGTCCCACTATTACAGATACACACATTTGCAAGGTCTCTTCATAATTCTTTAATTCATTACTCTGATTGCTTCTTTTCATCTCTGCATGTAGTCACAAGCTAGTTGAAATGCTTTCACAACTTATATTCTGTATTATTTAACCATTAGTCTGTTTTTACACTGCTTACAAAGTCTGTTTCCAGGCTGATGACACTAGTCTATTTTTGTTGGTTAAGGCAGCCACAATTCAATTAAAACACATTGGCACAAAGTCATATGAAAGAATAGGCTAATAAGTAATTTGTTTCATATTTACATCATTTATCATTTCACCAAATCTGAAAGACGAAGTTTTGTGTTGTTGGCATGTGATTGCCAAGAGCAGACTATAGAGCTAACAGGCAATAAGAAGACTGTGTTCCAGGTACATAAACCTTAGAATGTGTCACAAGTTAAGTCAGGAGGACTTGCAATAGAAGTGGACAGAGAACTGCAAACACGGTTTCACGAGCTTAGAGAAAATGATCACACCAGATAAAATATAACCTGCTTGGATCTTTAATTGTCTGTTATGTTGGCCACAGAAGGATTACAGAACTGACCTACAGCAGCAGAAAGGCACTTTAAGTAGATAAGAAATGAGCCTGCGTTGTAATGCTGAAAAACTGCAATACTTACAAATGAAAAAACTGACAGGCTTAGATCCAGCAGGCATGTAATGTACATTATTCATCACAGAGTTACTCATGAAGATACACGACAAGCAAAGCAAAACCAAAAATGATCAAATACTAGCTTATGTGCAAAATTTGGTTGTGAGGAAATGGTTTACAATAACTTGCTATACCTTGTCTTTGTGATCAAGGAAGAGAAATGGTCAGTATACCAAGAAATCATATTGTGTGGCTCAAGAATTGTAATTTCTGTAAACTGATGTCTGGCAGAATTACTTGCAATGCATAGTGGGTACATGAAAACAGCCAGAATGAAGTCAGTTGCTCATACGTTGGCCTACCAAGGACATGAATACAGTAGAATTAAACAGATGCTGCAATGAGTACCACATGGCCAAAAATCCAAGATTAAAGTCTGGAACTTGGTGAAACTAACTATATGTACCATAGGAACACATTAATATTGATCTTACAGGTCTCATGCTGGACACAGTGTTACTGACTACAGAAGATGTGCACTCAAATTGAACAAAGGTTATCCAAACAGAATCAACGGCTGAAAATACAGTATCAATGCAAACAGCATCATCTGCAAGAAATGGATTACCTAAGCAGAACATCAGAAGAAAATATCCACAATTCAGATCAAGAGAATTTATCTAAAAAAAATCAAATAAAAACTTTGACTCTACACCCAGCAGATTTGTATGCAAATAGTCAGATCTTTCAGCCATTACACAAAGCCCCTACAACACAAAAGTGAAGATTTTCTATCTATTGGTATGCAGTATGGAGACCACTAGTCCTATTTCATCAATGTTATTCTCGAACATAAATCTAAGCTCCAAAATGGACTTGCTAAAATCAGAGGAGAACAGTAGACAACAAATCCACAAGCGTAAGCTTAATGCCAAGAAAGCAGACTTTAAAAAGTTGAGTCAACACCAAGATAAGAGTCTATGAACAAGATACTATAAAAGTAGTAATTACAAAGTAACTACAATGTTGCATATACTGGAGGCCTGATATACTCGCTATAGCAATGGAATGCAGTATGTGGAGAATACAAGCAAACCATTTAAGCAGACTGAATTAAAACTACCTAGAAATAAAAGCCAGACAAATAAACCATGAAATATCAAGTGTTGATACCCTTCTGTAGGTGTTCTACAATACAACATGTGTTCATGTGTATTTGTGCATCCTGTAATTTTGATCTTACTAAACTAAATTGTAAATCAACCAAATTATTTGTTTTACTACATACGCACATTGTTTATATCTGTGCAATTCCTTTGTGCTAAATATGCTGACTCATGGCTGAAAACTGTCAACTGACCAGTCTACTTACCTAATTATGAAACAGTAAAAAAATAGCACAAAAGTCCATGGAAGTGGTCCTTGCCACTTCTCAAACCCTTGGGAGGCACCCACCTTACACTTATATACCAAGACATGAGTTTGGTCCATTTACTAAAGAAATATTACTGGCCATGTACAGTAAAGGTTACTGGGAAGTACTGCACCAAAAATGTGATGGTTGACCAGAATGGATTTTAATCTTTTCCAGAAAAAGATGACAACAAGGTCCCTGTTTCAAAAGTCAATGAAATAATGACTGGGATGACATATCAAGCTGAGAAAATTATTATTTCCAGAGGAAAACCATCAACTATATACATATTCCAAATGGGATGACACTGAAAACCAAAGGAAGATGGTTACCAAGGGATTTAATTGTCTTTAGAGGAAGATGACACACCATATCTACACCTCAACAAGGATGACCAAGCAAGTACTTACCACTCAATACTGGATGGCTGAGGTGATCTGACTAATGATGAGCAACCAGACTGCCAATTCCGTGCCATTTTTAAACTGTAGGAAACCCCAAAGGACCTACTGGGGTTACTGTTCTTAGGCTAGTGAGGCCTCAGTGACAAATCTGAGTCTCTAAGCCTACACTGGGACATAATTTATTTTATCTACAGAATGCTTACAAGTGCTATATAAACAAATATTTAAAAGTTACTGTTATCAGTAAACTGATGATACTGAATGTTTCTATATATTACTTCTGAAACCAAATTGTGACAATCATACATGATTCAATGATGTTCTACACAAGTATAGAACATGCAAACTCCACAGCAGTAGGAACCTTCATGCCTGTCAAAGCTGGTATGCAAAAATACATCTACACTGAAAAAAGAATAAACACAGTTCACATGAATGCTGAACATATCATAAACACATGGGATGAACTGGTAGTCTTGGTTATACATATCACGCCAACTACACTAGCAAAATCTGAAACATTGCTAAACAACATTCAACTTCCCTTATCTTTACTAAATTTTGCCTATAACATTTCTTGACTAAGAGATCCAGCATTTAAAATGACGTGAGACTCTGCTCCTAAGAAACATGCAAATCATACTTCCTCCCTAATGGTTGAAAATAGTAACACATAGGACAACTATGCAGATTGATTTACAACATAATTACAATCAACTCTGAAAATTTAACCATAGCAGTACTATATATACCTACTCCTTCTAACCATGCACTATTCAAGTATGCAGCAGACAATATATTAAAATTATCTCCCAAATGAAACAGAATAATAACAGAATATAGAATCACATTAACTACAAGACAACTGAACCACATGGCATTTACACCTTATCAATCCCCACCCATAAATATTAACTCTTTTTCCAAGAAGCAGTAATAAGCCAATCATACCAGGGGTGAATTTATGAATACCCATCCAATTGTCTAATTCCTTCTAAAAGGGAGACAGTGTGTCACAAGACTTGATATGGACAGGAAGTTTGTTCCAGAAAAGCAGAAGTCATTGTGTGACAAATCTGACTCTAACATGATTTGTTTATTTGCTGAAGTAGGCTCTAGTACTGACAGAGCTGATTGACTTATGGAGAAATAAGAGGTCTTGGACTGCCAGATCCCTAATGACATGGAATGGAAAAGCATAGCTCACCTGTAAGGAGTCTATGGAACACTGAATATAGGGACAAAGCCTTCAACCTCTTTTAATAGCTCATGCCCTTTAGTCCCATGAACTGTTTTTCAAGGGCCTTTGGGGTCTCTCTAACTACTTCATATGATTAGTAAGGTGCATTCCAAGGAAGGCATTGTTTTCTATGATAGCCATGATCAGTGCAGAATATAGAGAGGTTAGGACTTATCTGAACCCAGGGGAAATACCCTTTGCAACCAGCTGTGCAACACAGAACAATTTCCTGACCACTGTTGCAACATGCTGGTCAAAAAAGGGGAACGTTATCTGACCATGTTCCATAAAGGAAATTAAACAGGAACATAAAACAAAGTAAATGCTGTAAACTTAAAATCAAAGCTGCAAAAACAAACTACCTAAGGTCAAGCAAAACATCTTTCTCTAGTAAATTTTGGCAAATAATGAAGGATATAGCATACTATGGCAAATATTTTGGAAATACCTACAATCAAAACTTTTCAGAACATGTAGTTAATGATTTTAAAGATTTCATATCTAACCCTCCAAACATTCACAAAAATAATATATCTCCATATCGACAAAATCATTTTAAGTCCAACATTTTACTTTCAAACTATCACAGATGGCAAAGTAAAAGAGTTACTAACACAACAAAAAACTAAATGCGCTCCACTCAACTGTCTTACATTTGTCTACACATTAATAGCAAGACCACTTACAGTACCTCTCTTACCACAAGAATTATTCCACAACAAGTCAGTCATGCACTAACATTTCCTCTACCAAAGGTATCAGTTCCACAAAAGTCACAAAATTATAGACCAGTCTCAATGCTATGCCCAATATGCAACATTTCTTTAAAAAATTCCACATTTCTAAACCTCACTGAATATCAATAAATAAGGTCCACATACTGATCTTCAGAACATGGATTTACAGGAAGTTATCTATTATATTTATTTATTTATTGACATTTGATTATCTGGAAAGTCCGACTGAGTAGAACAATGTTCAGTGGAGACCTGTGGGGAAAAAAGCTCCAAAGTCCATCCATCCATCAACAAACCCCTTTTTCCCATTTTTGCATATAGGGTCGGGATGTCACTACAACAGTGACAGTCATCTAGAGCCAAGGTTTACAATGCTGGGTAGCTATCTCTGCTGCAGTTGTTCTTCCACACCACACACTCACATGCACACTTATACCTATGGTCAATTTAGAGTGGCCAATCCATCTATTGCATGTCTTTGGAAACTGAAGCACCAGGAGGAAACCTATGGATGAGTGGAGGACGTACAAACTTTGCACAGAAGGCACCTCAGATGAGAATCAATCCAAAGAACCTCTTGCCGTAAAGTGACAGTGCTATCTGCTGCACCACTGTGCTACCCAAGAAAAGCTCTAATGTATTACAAAATATTTTAAGAGCAATAATTTTACAGTCTTTAAAAACAATACAAAAAACAGCTATAGTTTAAAGAATTTACCAAATTAGACATCATATGAAAACAATGGTTAATAATAGATACAAATGATATGACGATTTAATAGCTGAAGAAATGTTAGCTAGTTTACAGAGAAATTAAAGATACGTTAGCATAATACAAACAGGAATTGTGATACAAAGTGAGAGAAAAGCAGGCTTATGGTACATTTAGATAGAAAGCCAGGGGGCAGAAATTGATAGAAGTAAGGAAGTGAGCAAAGAACCGAGAGTAAGGAGATGTAATGTATTAATAGGTATTTGTTCACATTTAGGGATGCAATTTATCCTGGTGTTGAGCAAGAAAAGAGACAGCTTTTGGCTAGGAAGTCTTTCAGAACAGTTTTGAAGGATGGGAGAGAGGATATTGACCTGATGGATACAGATAAGGAGTTCCAGGCCTTAGCAACATAGTACAAATACAGACAATGCCCAGCAGATTTGACAGTTTTATGGACAGATAACAGTTTCTGGTCAATGGATTGTAATGATCGACTGGGGATATAGTTGTGTATAATGTTATTTGGTGCTGGACAAGCAGATAGATTCTGAATAATGTTAGGTGACTCGGTAGTCTAACTAATTTAGGCTTTTAGTGCTATACAGTGGTGAGTTCTGAAAGGGGTATTTGCTGCAAATTTAGCAACTTTGTTATAGCATTGTTCAAGTTTTCATTTTTGTCATGCCTGAAGGTTAGTAAAGATGGGAGCACAATAAAGAAGTGTAGGGAGGAAATAAACAGTGGCAAGTGCAGCTTTAGTTGTGTCAGTGAGAAAATGTTTGGCTCTGTAAAGCAGCACTAGTTTTTGATGAGTTTGTCTTATGCAATTTTGTAAATGCAGGTTGAATTTACGATTATCGTCCACTATCATCCCTAATAATTTATTATGACAAGTGACTTCAGTGTTTATGTTATCAAGAGAGATGACTTTAAAGTTTGTTTTTTCACTGGAGGAGGATTTGAGGAAAAAAGTAGTATTTTTTTTGTTAGGTTGAGCATGAGTTGTAAATTACAAAGCCATGTTTCACTTGCTGTTAAAACTTCCTAAGCATTTTTTTTGGAGTTGTGCCATGCTGTCAGATGTGCAAATGAGTGTGGAGTCATCTGCGTACAGGGAGGTTTGTTGTGTGGATGTGTAGACTGTGTTGGTGAGAATATTAAAGAGAAGGGGACCAAGAATAGAGCCTTATGGTACACCGGTGGTGACTGGGAGATAAGGAGTGAGGGTGGAGTGCCATTTTTTATTTTTATTTATTTTTATTTTACATTTGTTAACAGGTCAGTCTGACTGAGCTTTTGGCTCATTTTCAGCAGAGACCCGGGTAGAAAAGCTCCTCAGGGAAAACAATTTTAAATTTTAGAAACAAGGTATTAATCAGCTTTAGGCTCTTTTCAGCAGAGACCCAGGGAGAAAAGCTCCTCAGGGAATACAATTTTAAAAACAAAGTATTAACATTCAGCAGACGAATATCAGACTTGTTACAATATCATTTTAACTGCTTAGTAAAAAATAAATTAATAGTCTGGAAAAGATTATGAAACCAGTTACATATCCCTTTAAATGAGTAGTACCTAGTTGTTTTAGGGTTTAGAAAAAAGATTATTCAAATAGCTAGATGAAGACATAAGGGAAATAGAGTAGAGGTGACCTTTTAGACAGAATAGATAAAGTAGGTTATTTTGAATGATTCAAGATTGGTTAGAGAGGGAGGAAGGGAAGTGGTGGGAGGGTATAAAATACCAAGTATAAAGATGGAAGGAAGAGGTAGGAGTACAAGGTCAGAAATACATTTAGAGTGAGTTGGTGAAATAGGTGGAAGGACAGTGGTTCAGGGTGGATGGCTACAGTGGCAAGACCATTTTTTGAGGTATTTTACTGACTGATACCTACTGGATAGGTAGCTTTTGAACCATAGAAGGGTGGGCTGAGAGAGAAAGACTGAGGACATCTGAAGTAGAAGTTTGCTGTGACAAACTGTGTTGACCACTTTAGACAAGTATAGAAATGAGGAGATAAGTTTGCCATTATAAATAGCTTTAGTAACAGTATCTATATAGATTAGAAGTACAGTGTTAGTCCTATGGGAGGGACTGAAGCCATGCTGAGTGGGGGATAGGAGTTCTTTCTGCAGGAGATAGTTTAGCAATTGTTTTTGAATACACATTATTTTGGAGAAGGGGATAATATTGCTATAGGTCTAAAGTTAGTAATGTCTGTTGAATTTCCTCTTTTTTGCAGAGGGATAAAGTGTGACTTTTTCCAGAGAGAGGGAACATGGGATTCCTGGGCTGACCTATTTATGAGGACAGAGACAGGATAGGCAATGCTATTGGCTGCTATTTTAAGGTACTCGCTTGGAAGGTCATCAGCTGAAATGGAACATAGGAAAGTACAGTTTTGTACCTACCATAAATGTAGATGTTCGAGTGCTAATACAGCTGCAGTCATAACAGATGGGGTTATCCTGCCGTCAGGCGGGTCTTCGGTCGACCGAATTCCAAAGTCTAGGTCCGGCGTCGGTTGTCGTCGCTTCTTCCCTGACGTCAGTGCGGTAGGGGTATAAAAGAGCCAGCCAATGCCATCTTCTTCAGTTTTTCTTGCCCCAGATGTCAGGTGCCCCCAGAAGGAAGGCAAAACATAAACTTATGTAATAATGCAATTTAATATAATCAAATAACAGTAGTTTGCAAGCAAATACACCATAAAAGAATACCCCAATCAGGTTGTATGAGGAGGTGTTTGTCATAAGGCCTGTCCCAAGAGGGGATGGAGGGAGGGAAACCTGGACTGCAGCTGTATTAGCACTCGAACATCTACATTTATGGTAGGTACAAAACTGTACTATGTTCATCGTGCATACAGCTGCAGTCATAACAGATGGGTAGAATCCCAAAGCTAAAAAGGGGTGGCAGGCACTAAGTGGAACTAGGAGGAGCAGGGATGCCCTGCAAGACTGCTGTGGCAAAGCCTGCTCTAGATTTAGAGTAAAGTGGAAGGTGATCGTGCTTGGAGAAAGTGTGCACAGAACTCCAAGTGGCTGCTTCCAAAATGTCCTTGGTAGGAACCTCCCTGAGGAAAGCTGCAGAGGTAGCTGTGGCCCTTGTGGAGTGAGATCTGATGCTTGTAGGCACAGTTTTTCCATGAAATGAGTAACAAAAGCGTATGCAGTGGGCTATCCATTTTGAGATTGTCTGTTTGGAGATAGCCTTTCCTTGAGCACCTGTAGCATAGGACACAAAGAGTTGCTCAGATTTTCTGAATGGCTTTGTCCTGTCCAAATAATAACGAAGTTGTCTGTGAATGTCCAAGGAATGTAGTAGTCTTTCCCCTTTGTTTTGTGGGTTAGGATAAAAGGTAGGTAAGTGGATAGTCTGATTCAAGGCTACACTGGATACTACTTTTGGCATAAAGGAAGGGTTGGTTCATAAGGAAACTCTGTCCTGATGGAAAATGATGAAAGGTTGCACAGCCATGAGGGCTTGTAGTTCCGATACCCTGCGTGCTGAGGTGATAGCCAGAAGGAAGGCTATTTTCCATGACAAATATTGCAGTTCTGTTGACGCAGCTGGCTCAAATGGAGGCAGGGTCAGTTTTTCTAAAATGAAGTTGAGGTCCCAAGCAGGTACTGGTGGTTTCCTTGGGGGTTTTATATTCTTAGCCCCACTGAGGAACTGTCTTAAGAGAGGATGAGAGAATAAAGGAGGATCAGTGTTGTATTGTGCAGAAATGGCTGAAGCATGGATCTTGATGGAGGAGAAGGAAAGTCCACCGTTTAACATCTCAGCTAGGTACTGTAATATTTGAGGTAAATTTAGTTCCCAGGGATTCTGGCCCTTTTTCTGATTCCAGGAACAAAACTGTTTCCATTTGGCAGAGTAGGCTTTTCTAGTAGAAGGTCTTCTGGCCTCCAAGATGACATCCTGCACCTCCTTGGAGAGGAGGGTTTGTTGGGAAATCAAGGAATCCTCCATGCGGCTAGATTGAGGGTTTTCAGCTGACTGTGAAGAGTTTTGAAGTTGTGCTGGGGCAACAGAAGAGGCACTAGAGGCAGGATCCATGGTGGGGAATGCGTCAGGCTCTTCAGGAGTGGATACCAGTGTTGTCTTGGCCAGTCTGGAGCAATGAGAATCATGTTTGGCCTCTCTGCTCTGGCTTTTAATAGAACTTTGGGCAGCAGAGTAAGAGGTGGAAAGGCATAGACTGTCAATGTTGTCCAATTGAAAGAAAGTGCGTCCACTTTCCAGGCCTGTGGATGATAGGTCCTTGAGCAAAAAATTGAGGTAAATTCTGTGGGTAGCAAAGAGATCTATGTCTGGCTGTCCCCATGCCTGAATTATCTTTGCAAAAACTTGAGGATGCAACTTCCATTCGTGTGGATCTGTCATATTTCTGCTTAGGTTGTCTGCCAGTGTGTTTTCCTTCCCAGGCAGGAATTGTGCTTGAAGTTGGATTTGCAATTCCAGAGCCGTGTTCCAAAGGGACATGGCTAGTCTGCACAGGGGGTATGAATGACTTCCTCCCTGTTTGTTTATGTACCACATCACTGTGGTGTTGTCTGTCCTTATCAATAGCTGGCCTGGATGCAGTAGGTCTTTGAAGGCCATAATAGCGTTTTGTACTGCTAGCATTTCTTTTTGATTGATGTGTAGGTGCTTCTCTTTTTGGGACCATTTGCCCTGAATGCAGTGATCTGTCATGTGCGCCCCCAGGCGTAGTCCGAGGCATCTGTTGTGATGATTTGATTTGCTTGAGGCATGCAGAAGGGGAGACCTATGTTTCTTTGGCATGCTTGAGTCCACCACAGAAATTCCTTTTGAAGACATGGAATGAGTGGTATAATTGTTTCCAAACTGTGGCTGTGTTGAGACCATAAGTTTTTTAGGTACCATTGAAGTTTCCTCATATGCAGCTTTGCACATGGGATCAGCAGGATGCAAGATGCCATGAATCTCAGAGCCTGCAGGACTTTCCTTGCAGTCAGCCTGGTGAAGGTTGCCATTTTGCTGAAGTATTGAGATAGTTGCCCTTGCTTTTCTGGCGTGAGGTAGGCCATCTGGGTGTTTGTATTCAAGCCGGCACCCAGGAAAATTATTGTTTGAGAGGGTATTAGTTTTGATTTCTTTTTGTTGACCGTGTATCCCATAAAGTTCAACAATTTTATTACAAACGCCTGGTATTTCAGAAGTATGTGCTTGCTGTCCGCTTAGATCAGGCAGTTGTCCAGATATGGGTATATTTGTATCCCTTGAAGTCTGCAGAAGGCAATTACTGATGCCAGGCATTTCGTAAACACTCTGGGCGCAGTAGATAAGCCAAAGGGCAATGCAGAGAATTGATAATGTGTTGAACCTGCAAGAAATCTGAGGTATCTTCTGCAATCTTGTCTGATAGGGACATGCAGGTATGCCTCCTTGAGGTCCAATGTTACCAGCCAAGACTCCTTGCCCAGCATGGGAAGAAGCTGCTGTAATGTGAGCATCTTGAATTTTAGTACGAGTAAATATGTGTTTAGGATGGATAGGTCCAAAATACGTCTCCAATCTTTGTCCTTCCTTGGTACCAGGAATAGTCTGGAATAAAAACCTTGACCCTGTTCTTTTGCAGGTACCTCTTGAATAGCTTTCATGTCCATGAGAGCTGAAATTTGTTTTTGTGCCTCTGCCCTTTGATTTTGTGGCAGGTTTGGCATGCCTCTCATTTTTGGAAGGGTGTGAAAGTGGAATCTGTAGCCTCTGTCTATAATGTCCAGGATCCATTTGTCTTTTGTGACAATATGCCAATTTTTTGAAAATAATGCCAGTTTTCCGCCTAAAGGTGCTGTCATTAAAGCTTTGCTTGGCATGCAAAAGGGAAAGTCATTGTGTCTGCTTTCTGAATGACTGTGATCTATCCTCTCCACCTCTTGGTGTAGGTGCTTGCCATTGTCTGGCTCTGAATGATCCTTGAGATTGTCCTCTGCCCCTCGGGTGCCTGTATCTGCCTCTTTGAGGTCTGTCCGTGGCTGGAAAGGACCAATTTTTTGAAGGCCAGTTTCTGCTGAAACGTGGAGGTTGTACCTGTAGGAAATCTTTCACTGTTTGCATTGATCTTGCCTTTTCCTCCATTTTCTTTAGTACCTCCTCAGCTTTAACACCAAACAATACATCTTTTTGAAGAGATGCATCTAGTAATTTAGCTTTGACATGATCTGGTAAGGTTTGCTCTTTGAGCCAAGCATGTCAACGTATGACAGAACCTGTAACAGCAGCTCTACATGAGGCCTCTAAAGCATCAAAACCACACTGCAAGGTATGTTTACTCACTTGCTCTGCACTATGCAACAAATCCAGCAACTCCTTTAAATCTGATTGCTCGGGTTGTGTCATTTTGCTTTTCAACTGAGATAACAAAAAACGTTGATACTTTAACATATGGAACTGACAGTTTAATGCCCTCATGGTTAAAGTGGCCGAGGTGTACACCTTTTTCCCCCACCTTTCTAAAGCTCTGGAATCTCTCTCTCTGAAGGCGATGGGTTTTTGGCAGTAGAGGCCTTAATTCCCTTGGGACCCTGAAATAGTTTCTGGGTCAGCAGCATGGCTTTTGTATAGGAATTGGTGAGAATCAGGAACCCGGTAATACCTGTCAGGTTTAACAGGAGCTGGAGGTAAAGAATCTGGGTTGAGGCTGGCTTCTGTGTACACATCATCTAATATATCCAAGACAGGAGGGATAGCCAGAGGCCTGTGCTGGGGAAGCAAGAGAAAATCCCTGAGCCTTTTCTTGGAATCTGAGTAATCTTGGCCTTCCCAGTGAAAGTGTTCCCTCAAGGTATGTAAGGTTTCCCCAAAAGAATAGTCCTCAGGGGGGGAGACCGAGGGAATGGACTCCTCAGCATCAGAGTCTTCAAAAGGGAATATGAATATTCCTGGTCCTCAGAATGTTCTGAGGTAATAGAGGCTTGATCTGAGGAAGGGTAGTCTTCCTCCAATCTGGGCCTTTTGTCCGAGGGGGGCTGAGAACCCCTGATAAGAGTAATCAAATCCTCAGCCATTTTGAGCATCTGTTTTTTAGGCATGGGGCCTTGAGAGGGGCTCTGTAGACCTTGTCTTTTAGTTTTCATGGCTGCTTTAGATTTTGTGAAAGCCTTAATGGAAAAGGAGGAAGGCCTGAAGACACCTTGAGAGGTGGCAGGCCTGTCTAAACTCTGAGTTTCCCCGCCAAGAGTGGCATCGGTATCTGTAGTTGGAATGGGGGCCGAGGAGCCTGCGACCTTGGGCACAGAAGACACCGCTAAAGAAGCGTCATCAGTACTCAGGGGCTGCGTAGGTGCCTCGCTGAGAACTGGAGCACCGGTAGTCGGCTTTAGCGTGGTGTCGGTAGAAGTCGCGGACCTTGTATGTCGGTCCTTATCTTTGCGTCTTTTACTCAAAACTGGAGTCGGAGTATCCGACGGCATAATGTAATTAAATTTTTTACCAAAATAGTGTTGGGCGAACTCCGCCCGACGCTTAATACTGCATTTGTTGAATCTAGCACAAAAACGGCAGGCCGAGACGTAATGGTCTGGGCCTAAGCAAGGAATACAGAAAGAATGGAAATCCTTATGCGGTATTTGCTTCCCACATGAAATGCAATTATTAACTTTGTCTGACATCGGTCTGAGGCAAGAAAAGTTTCCCCAACGGGGTACTTAGCTTTCAAGAAGACTTCGGCTGAAATATTTTCGTAAACCTCAGGAGCTGGCCGACCGGCACTGCTTCTGCTTCGGGCACCACGCGGCAAGAAAGACTGGAGAAGATGGCATTGGCTGGCTCTTTTATACCCCTGCCGCACTGACGTCAGGGAAGAAGCGACGACAACCGACGCCAGACCTAGACTTTGGAATTCGGCCAACCGAGGACCCGCCTTACGGCAGGATAACCCCATCTGTTATGACTGCAGCTGTATGCATGATGAACATCACAGGATCATAGCCGATTACTAAGCTATCGACCTGGAGGTCATGTCAAGCCTGGCCATTTCATCCCAATATAATACTATAGAAATGTTAGTCAATACCCAAGATTGCATTTAGTAATGACTACCCATGTCCAGGAGGGTTGTGGGTACTATCCCCGGTAAGAATATATGGTGCCCCATCCACTCGTCCAGGTTCCTCTTCAACAGTGCCATAGAGGTGTTCTGTTTCACATGAATTGGTAGCCTATTCCAAAAATGTGGCAGTCACTGGGAGACAAATCTGTCCTTCCAACATGTCCTATTTAAGTCGCAGGTGATATTTAGGGCCCTGGAATGGGTAGCTCTAGTCCTGTTTGATTTACGGATATGCAGCAAGTTCATTAGGTTTGAGTCTGAGATTGCTCTGTAAGCCAGGCATAAGTCTCTCCTAAGAAGTCTATACAATACACAGTATAGTGACAGGGACTTCAGTCAGTCTGTGTAAGGCACGTGCTGGTGTCTCTTGATTTTCTTTGTTAGAAGCCTCCAAGGGCTGTCCAGTTGCTGCAGGTGCTTCGCACGGTACATGCCGAATGGGTGTTATACTCAATTATGGGCCGGATAAGTGCCGAGTATAGAGGGGTTATAACCTCCTTTGCTCTAAAGGCAATGCCTTTACAAATCAAGTGTGCTATGTAGAAAGTCTTCCTTACTACACTAGAGACACAGTGGTCGAAGTTAAGGTCACAATCAACTTGTGATCCCAGATCCCTTACCACTTCATAGGTACTTAGGGTATTGTTGATTTAACAGTGTGAAGGGATATTGCTTGCGCCGAAGGGAATGATGATGCATTTCTTTGCATTCAGTTTGAGACAGTGACTAAGACACCAGTCGCTGGTCTGTTTAAGACCCTTCTGGAGTATACTGACATCATTTGAGGATTCAATAATTGCACCCTGTTTGCAGTCAGCCACAAACTTTGTCAGCCACAACCCTTTAGTTTTAATCTCAACTTCTGAGAAGTATATATCAAAAAGTAGCACCCTGCTGGTGACAGGTCTGCTGGTTGATGTGGAGTCACCCACTTTGATAGCATGTGTCTGGTTTGTGAGCCAGTTGGAAACCCATCTTACAACAAAGGGGTTTACATTCAGTTTGCTAGGTATCGGTAATGCCTGTCTGTGAGATTGTGTCGAAAGCCCTTGCAAGTTGGGATATGTTGTGTGCACAGATTTGCCATCATCAATGGCCCTGGTCACATTTTTGAAGAAATCCACCAGACTTAACAGGCAGGGTTTGCCCTTGATGAAGCTAAATTGGATTGGATCCAGGATTTGGAGGTTGCCTATGTCTTTATTTATGAGGTCCATAACAATGCGTTCCATAACTTTACAGATGAGGTTGATCAGGGTTATGGGTCTGCTACTAGGCCACCTTTGTGGAGGAGAAAAACTGTTGCTGTTCTCCATTCCACAGGAACAAAGCCTGTGGTTAGGCTATGATTGAAAAGGGTACTTAATGGTGATGTTAGTTCATGTTTTAGCTTGTACAGAAGACAGCCTGGGATGGCTGTGATTTTTGCCTTGGACAAGGCTTCAATGACCTGCTTTTCAGATATGCAGGGTGGGGGAAGGTTTGTAATAAGTTTGGAGGGGATAAGAAAGTTAAATTTTCACCAAACCTATCTGCTAGCAGGTTTGCTATCTCTGTGGAGCTCAGTGTGCTCATGCTTGGGTCCTACCTTTTAGGCTGGTTTGAGTTCATTTAAAAGTAGTTTTATATAAGATGTGGGCACATGTTTGAAGGTGAAAGTGGATGTGGTTATACATGACTGCTGGGCAGGGTTACGATTAGATGCTGGGGAATCCATGTTTAGGGATGCTATATTATCTATGAAATAAGAACTGAATTGTATTGTGGTTTCAAGTTACTGGGAGAGGGGGGTTGGGTTTGAATTTATAGCTGGGATGCAAAATTTTTTTAATGGCTGTTCAGAATTTTTTTAGGGTTATGTTTACTATTATTCTGAAAGTTATTATAGTATAGTTTTTTTGTCTTCATTAAATTTGCTTTTAGTAACCCAGCCACTGAGGATGCACAAGCCAGTGCATTTCTTTGTGCCGGTCCCAAGCCCGGATAAATGGGGAGGGTTGCATCAGGAAGGGCATCCGGTATAAAACTTTGCCAAATCATACATGCAGACAACAGTACACATATACATACCGGATCAGTCGAGGCCCGGGTTAACAATGACCGCCACCAGTACTGTTGGCCAACAGGGTGCTTGCGAAAATTGGGTTACTGTTGGCCAAAGGAGGAGAAGAGGTGGAAGGGATGCCCGAAGGCAGGTAAAGGCTAGGACTGTGATAGTGAGGGTCGGAACTTTGAATGTTGGCAGTATGACTGGTATAGGGAGAGAGCTAGCTGATATGATGGACCGAAGGAAGGTTGGTATATTGTGTGTGCAAGAGACCAGATAGAAGGGGAGCAAGGCTAGGTGTATCAGAGGCAGGTTCAAATTGTTTATCATGGTGTGGATGGGAGTTGAAATGGCGTAGGCATTATCCTGAAGAAACAGTATGCTAAGAGTGTTTTGAAGGAGAAAAGAGTGTTGGATAGAGTGATGTTTATGAAGCTGGAAATTAATGGTGTAATGATAAATGTTTTTAGTGCATATGCTCCACAAGTTGGGTGTGCGATGGATGAGAAAGAAAAATTTTGCAGTGAGTTGGATGAAGTGGTGATGGCTGTACCCAAGGATGAGAGACTGGTGATTGGAGCAGATTTCAATGGGCATGTTGGTGAAGGAAACAGAGGGGATGAGGAACTGATGGGTAGGTATGGTGTTAAACAAAGGAATGCAGAAGGTCAGATGGTAGTGGATTTTGCGAAAAGGATGGACATGGCTGTGATGAATATGTATTTTAACAAGAGGGAGGAGCATAGGGTGACATACAAGAGTGGAGGAAGATGCACACAGGTGGATTATATCTTATGTAGAAGGGCCAGTCTGAAGGAGACTGGAGACTGTAAAGTGGTGGCAGGGGAAAGTGTAGTTAGGCAGCATAGGATGGTGGTTTGTAGGATGACATTGGTGATCAAGAAGAAGAGGAGGATGAGTGTGAGGGCAGCACCAATGATCAAATGGTGGAAATTGAAAAAGGGTAATTGTGAGGTGATGTTCAGGGAAGAGTTAAGACAGGCACTGGGTGGCAGTGAAGAGTTACCGAATAGCTGGGTGACTACAGCAGAGCTAGTAAGAGAGATGGCTAGAAAGGTGCTTGGTGTGACATCTGGAAAGAGGAAGGAGGACAAGGAGACCTGGTGGTGGAATGAAGAAGTACAGAAGAGTATACAGAGAAAGAGGTTGGTGAAGAAGAAGTGGGATTGTCAGAGAGATGAAGAAAGTAGACAAGAGTATAAGGAAATGAGATGCATGTCAAAGAGAGAGGTGGCGAAGGCTAAGGATAAGGCGTATAAAGAGTTGTATAAAAGGTTGGACACTAAGGAGGGAGAAAAGGACCTGTACTGATTGGTTAGACAGAGGGATCGAGCTAGTATAGATATGCAGCAGGTAAAGGTGGTAAAGGATAATGAGGGAAACGTACTCACAAGAGAGGAGAGTGTGTTGAGCAGATGGAAAGAGTACTTTGAGGGGCTGATGAATAAAGAGAATGAGAGGGAGAGAAGGTTGGATGATGTGCAGATAGTGAATCATGAGGTGCAGTGGATTAGCAAGAAGGAAGTAAGGATAGCTATGAAGAGGATGAAGAACGGAAAGGCTGTTGGTCCAGATGACATACCTGTGGAAGCATGGAGGTGTTTAGGTGAAATGGTAGTGGAGTTTTTAACTAGATTAATGAAATCTTGGAAAAGTACAGTTTTGTACCTACCATAAATGTAGATGTTCGAGGATCCACATTGCTGCAGTCCTAACTATTGGGTAGTCCGCTGTCCAGTCGGCCCGAATACCAAAGTATATGGCTGACGTCGGTCACGGCGCATTAGACTGACGTCAGTACGTCAGGGTACTAATGCGCATGACCGACGTCATATCCTCAGTCTTTTCTTGCCCCAGATGTCAGAAGACCCTAAAAAGACAAGGCCAAAACCAAAACACACCAAACATACCTGCACCAAAAATATATACAATATATACAAAGGTACCAGAATATAATCTCACCTACACAACCACCCCTAAACACAGAGGGGAAGGAGGGAGGGTAAATTGGACTGCAGCAATGTGGATCCTCGAACATCTACATTTATGGTAGGTACAAAACTGTACTATGTTCTTCATTCCACATTGCTGCAGTCCTAACTATTGGGTAGAATCCCAAAGCAGAGGTAAGGGAGGCTGGTAAATCATAAGGAAGCAGGAGCTGATAACATGCCTTGCAAAATAGCTGTGGCAAAACCAGCCCTAGACTTAGAGTAGAGAGGAAGGTGGTAATGCTTAGAGAAAGTATGCACTGAACTCCAAGTAGCTGCCTCCAAAATATCCTTAGTTGCCACCCCCCTTAGAAATGCTGTTGAAGTGGCAGTAGCCCTAGTGGAATGAGGCCTAATCCCAGCTGGAATCTCTTTGCCATGATGGGAATAACAAAATGCAATGCAAAACCCAATCCACCTAGAAATAGTTTGTTTTGACACAGGCTTGCCCTTGAACTCAAAGCAAAAGAAACAAACAACTGCTGAGACTGTCTCAAATCCTTAGTCCTGCTTAAATAATAACGCAATTGCCTGTGTACATCTAAAGTGTGCAAAATCTTTTCCCCTTTATTTTGGGGATCTGCATAAAAAGTAGGCAAATGAATAGTTTGGTTTAAAGCCACACTAGAAACCACCTTAGGCATAAAGGAAGGATTAGTACGTAATGATACCCTATCCTTATGAAAAATCAAAAAGGCACAACCGCCATAAGGGCCTGTAACTCAGAAACCCTTCTTGCAGAAGTAATGGCCAACAAAAAAGCAGTCTTCCATGACAAGTATTTCAGTTCAGCAGTAGCCGCAGGCTCAAAAGGTTGTAGAGTAAGTTTCTCCAACACAAAATTGAGATCCCAAGCAGGAGTAGGAGCTCTACGTGGGGTCTTATATTCTTTGCCCTCTAAGAAATTGCTTGAACAAAGGATGTGAAAACAATGGTGGGTCACAATCATAGTGAGCTGAAATTGCTGCAGCATGAATCTTAATGGAAGAGAAAGACAAGCCTTTGTCCAATAACTCAGTGAGATATTGAAGAGCCACACTCAAATTAGGCTCCGAAATCTCCAAATTCTTTGCTGCAGTCCAAAATAAAAATCTCTTCCATTTTTCTGCTTACACTTTCCTTGTACTAGGTCTTCTGGCTTCCATAATCACATTTAAAACTTGTTGAGGAAGTTGAGACCTGCTGTCTTTCAAAACAGAATATGCCAGGCTGTTAGATGAAGAGTTTGAAGCTTGACATTGAGCAGATGACCGTCCCTCTGAGACAATAGGTGTGGAATCAAGGTTAAAGGCCATGGAGGCTTCCTTACCAGACTCCTCAGTAATGGGTACCAGTGCTGCCGAGGCCAATTTGGAGCTATTAAAATCATCCTTGGCTTGTCTTGTCTGACCTTTAGAAGCACCTTTGGAAGAAGAGGCAGAGGTGGAAAAGCATACACATGAAGATTTTTCCAACTGAAAGAAAGAGCATCCACTTTCCAAGCTGTGTGATGAAATTCCTTCGTGCAAAACTTTGGCAGCTGGTGGTTTAGTGGAGAAGCGAACAGATCTATGTCTGGAGTTCCCCATGACACTGTCAATTTTTGAAACACATGAAGATCCAGTTTCCACTCGTGGGGATCCATGATTTGTCTGCTTAACACATCTGCTAAGGAGTTCTGTGCTCCCGGCAGAAACCTTGCCTGAAGAGTTAGTTGCAAGCTGAGCGCAGTCTCCCATAAAATCATTGCTTGCCTGCACAATGGGTAAGAATGTGTTCCCCCTTGTTTGTTGATGTACCACATGACAGTTGTGTTGTCTGTTAGAATCAACACCTGCCCTGGAAGAAGTAACTCCTTGAAAGCCATTAATGCAAACTGGACTGCTAACATCTCTTTCATGTTGATATGTAGATGCTGTACTCTGGCAGGCCACTTGTCTTGTATCCACTTTCCATCTAGATGAGCTCCCCAAGCAATGTCTGAGGCATCTGTCGTTAGAATCTGACTTGCCTCTGGCCGGGTCACAGAGAGTCCCTTGTTTAGGTGACATTCCTGAGCCCACCACAAAAATTCCTTTTGAATGCAAGGTATTATTTGAATGACAGTGTCCAAATCCTGGCAGTGCTGTGTCCATAGATTTTTGAGATACCATTGTAGCTTCCTCATATGCAGTTTGGCATTGGGAAGCACCAGAATACAAGATGCCATGAACCCTAAGGCTTGAAGGACTGTCCTTGCAGTCAGCCCGGACTGAAGAGATAATTGATGGAAGTAACTGGAAAGATTCTTTTGTTTGTCCGGGGTTAAAAAGGCCATCTGGGCTGCTGTATTCAGTCTCACACCCAGAAAGCACATGTCTTGAGAGGGTACTAGACTGGACTTTATTTCGTTCACAGAATACCCTAGGCATCTTAGCACTGCTATGACATATTCCAAATGCTGTAGAAGGTCTTCCTTTTCTTGAGCCAGAATCAGGCAGTCGTCCAAATAAGGATAGATTTGAATTCCTTTTAGCCTGAAGTAAGCTATCACTGGAGCCAGAACCTTTGTGAATACTCTGGGCAGTAGATAAGCCAAAGGGCAATGCAGAGAACTGATAATGAGAATTTCCAGCTCGAAACGCAGATACTTTCTGCAACTTAGTCTTATAGGCACATGAAGGTAAGCTTCCTTGAGATCTAAAGTTACCATCCAGTGATCTTTGCCCAGCAGAGGTAAAAGCTGTTGTAACGTCAACATTTTGAACTTTGGAATGTCCAGATAAGTGTTGAGGATAGATAAATCCAAAATTGGTCTCCACGTGTTCCCCTTCTTTGGTACTAGGAACAGGCGAGAATAAAATCCTAGGCCCCTTTCTGGCACAGGAACTGACTGAATGGCTCCTATTTGGAGCAACAGAGAAATTTGCTTGCGAGCCTCTGTTCTTTGTAGAGGAGGAATGTCTGGCATGCCTTTGAAAGGAGGCAAGGTATGGAAATAAAACCTGTAACCGTGGTGAATGATATCCAGAACCCATTTGTCTTGGGTAATTAAATCCCAATTTTCTTTGAAAAGAGACAGCCTTCCTCCTAGAGGTGCCGCCAGGCGAGAATGTACTGGCAGCTGAAAAGGCAGGTCATTGGGTCTGCTTACGAAAGGACTGACCCCTGCCCTCACCAGAAGTCTGAGCAGGTGAACTCCCTGTCCTAGGCCTAAAAGAACCTTGAGCTCTGCCCCTACCACGTCTAGACCTACCCCTAGACTGGGAATCATAAGCAGGATAAGTCCACCCCTTAGTAGGCCAATTTCTACTAAACTTTGGAGGCTGCACCTGCAAAAAATCCTTAACAGTTTGCATAGACTTAGCCTTGTCCTCCATTTTCTTTAAAACTGCTTCCACAGGCGAACCAAACAACACATCAGACTGTAAAGGAGCATCCAAAATCCTTGTCTTAACATGCTCAGCTAAGTTCTGATCTCTCAACCAGGCGTGCCTACGAAGAACAGAACCAGTGGCAGCCACCCTCGAGGAGGCCTGCACAGCATCAAAACCACACTGCAAAGAATGCTTTCCCACTTGTTCAGAAACATGAACTAAATCCTGCAGCTCTTTACACTCAATACCTTCAGCCAGAGCATCCACCTTAGACTTCAATTGTGAAAGGAGATAATTTTGATATTTTAACATGAAACTGACAATTCAACGCCCTCATGGCTAAAGTGGAAGAAGTGTACACTTTCTTTCCCCATCTATCCAAAGCCCTTGCCTCTTTATCAGGAGGAACAGGATTTTTAACCACAGAAGCCTTCACACCTTTAGGCCCCTGAGAGACAGTTTCTGGGTCCGCCCTAGGACTCTTAAAAAGATACTTATGGGCGTCAGGCACCCTATAGTACCTATCCGGTTTAACTGGGGCAGGAGGCAAAGAATCAGGATTTAGTGTAGCCTCTGCAAAAACATCTTCTACCACATTCAGAACAGGAGGTATAGCTAAAGGCCTATGCTGGGGTAAAAACAAGAATTCTCTAAGCCTCTTCCTGGAATCAGAGAAATCTTGACCTTCCCATTTAAAATGCTCCCTCATGGAATGCAGGGTCTCTGAAAAAGAAAAATCCTCAGGAGGCGAAGCTGAAGGAGTAGAATCATCCACATCAGAATCAGAATAAGGAGGATACTCCTGCAAGTCCTCAGCAGAAGACTCAGAAGCCTCCGAACATTGTTCAAAACTCTCAAACTCAGGTTCCACCCTAGGCCTCTTATCAGGAGGGGGCATAGAACCTCTAATCATAGTAATCAAATCCTCTGCCATTTTTAGCATATGCTTCTTAGGCAAAGACCCTGAAACACTCGGAGAAACCCCCACTGAAGCTAAAGTAGGCCTGCCTCTTAAAGAAGCCTTGGCAACAGAAGGCGAGGCCCTAACCACCTTAGGAAGAGAGGGAAGAACAGCCACCTGAGAAGCCCCTTCAGCCTGGCCTACTTCCTGAGAGGACACATCCTGCAACAATAAAGTTTCTCCCTGAGACTCCAAAGAAACTCCTGGCAGAACCTCCGGCTCCACTGAGCCCTCTAAAGAACCGACGTCCGGGACTGTCGGTTCTTCCCCTCTAGGCTTCGCTGCTTTGTCCTTGCGCTTTTGGCTGAAGCGGGCGTCGGAGCATCCGACGGCATTTTATAATTACAACGCTTCCCAAACACTAACCTGGCACAGTCTAACCTTCTCTTAATAGTGCGTTTGTTAAATCTAGCACAAGAGCGGCATGCAACAACGTCGTGCTCAGGCCCTAAACAAGGTATACACAAAGTATGGTAATCCCTATGAGGTATCTGTTTCCCACAAGAAATACAGTTATTCACTTTTTCTGACATCCGGTTAAATACTGAGGCAAGAAAAAACCAAAATATTCCCCAACGGGGTACTTAGCCAACTTTGATTCGGTCTGAAACTCTGACTTCAGAAACTTTCAGAATGCCAACCTGCACTCGCAAAATTGCTTCTGCATCGGACCATGCGGCAAAAAAGACTGAGGATATGACGTCGGTCATGCGCATTAGTACCCTGACGTACTGACGTCAGTCTAATGCGCCGTGACCGACGTCAGCCATATACTTTGGTATTCGGGCCGACTGGACAGCGGACTACCCAATAGTTAGGACTGCAGCAATGTGGAATGAAGAACATGTGAGAGGATGCCTGAGGAATGGAGAAGAAGTGTTGTGGTACCAATTTTTAAGAATAAGGGTGATGTGCAGAGCTGTAGTAACTAAAGAGGGATTAAATTGATCAGTCATAGCATGAAGTTATGGGAAAGAGTAGTGGAATCTAGGTTAAGAAGGGAGGTGATGATTAGTGAGCAGCAGTATGGTTTAATGCCAGGAAAGAGCACTACAGATGCAATGTTTGCTCTGAGAGTGTTGATGGAGAAGTACAGAGAAGGTCAGAAGGAGTTGCATTGTGTCTTTGTGGATTTAGAGAAAGCATATGACAGGGTGCCTAGAGAGGAGTTGTGGTATTGTATGAGGAAGTCGGGAGTGTCAGAGAAGTATGTAAGAGTGATACAGGATATGTACGAGGGTAGTGTGACAGTTGTGAGGTCTGCGGTGGGAGTGATGGATGCTTTTAAGGTGGAGGTGGGATTACATCAAGGATCAGCTCTGTGCCCTTTCTTATTTGCAATGGTTATGGACAGGTTGAAAGACGAGATCAGATAGGAGTCCCCGTGGACTATGATGTTTGCAGATGACATTGTGATCTGTAGTGAGAGTAGGGAACAGGTGGAGGAGACCCTGGAGAGATGGAGATATGCTCTAGAGAGGAATGAAGGTCAGCAGGACTAAGACAGAATATGTGTGTGTGAATGAGAGGGAGGATAGAGGAATGGTGAAGATGCAAAGAGTAGAGGTGGCGAAGGTAGATGAGTTTAAATATTTGGGATCAACAGTTCAGAGTAATGGTGAGTGTGGAAGAGATGTGAAGAAGAGAGTACAGGCAGGATGGAATGGGTGGAGAAGAGTGTCAGGAGTGATTTGTGACAGACGAGTACCAGTAAGAGTGAAAGGGAAGGTCTACAAGAGGGTAGTGAGACCAGCTATGTTATATAGGTTGGAGACAGTGGCACTGACAAAAAGGCAGGAGTCAGAGCTTGACGTGGCAGAGTTGAAGATGTTAAGATTTGCACTGGGTGTGACGAGGATGGACAGGATTAGGAATAAGTATATTAGAGGGTCAGCCTAGGTTGGAAGGTTTGGAGACAAAGCCAGAGAGGCAAGATTACGTTGGTTTGGACATGTGCTGAGGAGGGATGCAGAGTATATTGGGAAAAAGATGCTAAGGATGAAGCTGCCAGGTAACAGGACAGAGGAAGGCCTAAGATAAGGTTTATGGATGTGGTGAGAGAGGACATGCACGTGGTTGGTGTGACAGAGCAAGTTGCAGAGGACAGGAAGAAATGGAAACAGTTGATCTGCTGTGGCGACCCCTAATGGGAGCAGCCGAAAGAAGAAGATTAATTTGCTTTTAGTACGATTGCAAAGAATTCCGAAGTTTTCAAGATACTGTGCTGTTTTACATTTTTGCCATTGTTTCCATGCTATTCTCTATCCTGCATTAGCATTCTTCTCTTTTTGGATGTCCAAACTCCATTATTTGTTTTTAGTCTCTTCCTTATAGGAGGTGCAAGGCTATTTAGGATATTCAGGAAAGTTGTACTGAATTCATCTATAGCATCATCTAAGGGGAGGATTTTTAGGAAGTTCCAGTTCACAGATGATAGAGTAGTATTGAACATTTCCGGGTTTAACTCGGGAAGGTTGCATGTTGTTTTATAAATATGCTGCTTAAGTGGATGTGTGAGATATCTGGTTGTATAGACTGGGAGATGATCAATGAGACAGTCAGACATTGTGCCATAACACATTATAATACATTCAAAGCAATCTTTTCTGCAACAGACAATATTTACTCAAATATAAAGCAATGGTAACTAGTGAGCAGCATCTTTACTGACTTCAAACAAGCCTTTGAAATTGTACATCACCAAATCTTAATGAGAAAGCTTGTTCAACTAGACTTTAGAACAGATATAGTAAATTGGCATAATAACCACCTTATAGACAGGACATATACAATTGAAAATGTGTACAGTTTGCAATAATATAACACGGCTTCTGTTTGAATACATTTTCACTTCTTTTGAATGTATTCCAAATTCTTTTTTTTTCTGACTTCTTATGTATGTAAATATACACCCAGGTTGAACCAAAAACAATTCAGGAGGATCAGTATTTTACTCTGGTTAACAAATTCACAAATAAATAAGCCTACTCTGTTACTGGGATCGTCAATGCTGGATTGCTGTGAGGTTCATTATTATGGCCTTTATTATTCTCTCCTGTCATAAATGACACAACAGCTGATATTCCTTATAACACTGTAACACTCCATGCAGATTACATGTTTATGTATAGAGCCAGTAAAACAAACAAAAGCCTAGAAGTTAAACTGCAAATCAATTTTACAAAAAGTTGCAGTTTGTTTATTAAGAAAGTACAGTTGTATAAAATCTTATCATACCATATGTCCTTCTCTTCACTGTTGCAGTATTCTTCACCTACAAGATCTTCTGCCAAAGACAGTCCTTCCAGCCAGTATACCAAATCCTTTAGCTCTTATGGGCACCATAAATCACACGTATTTTCCCAACACAAGGCATAGGAAATAAAGGAGATATACGGAGGTGCACACTCAGAACTGAAAAAGTCCCGGGAGAAGCAGGATACCCTCAGGGATAAGGAGAACATGTGTATCCAAAAGGAGAAAAGGAAGAGGAACAGGAACCCCTCTGTCAGGATAACAACAAACATACAGGGCAAGAATTAGGCTAGAGAGGGTAGGACGGAGGGACTGAATACTGCAGCAGTGAAGAGAAGGATATCTACTGTTGCGGTAACATTTTACGCAACTGAGGCTAATACTACACATGAACTGTTTGTGTCTGATTTAGAGCTGTAATGTTAGTAATATCCTGACTGTTAGTTTGTGTTACAAGTTGCACATAAACTACTTCAACTGTCTTTGCCATTTCCCATGATTACAGGCTATTGCATGGTAACTGTGCTGAGCAATGTGGGCTCTAGCTTAAATTTTAGCTCGAAATTGTCTGTTTATTTGTTAATATATCTCATACACCCTAGCCTTGAAACAGTCTGTTAATTTTTGTGCTAATAATGACCCAAACAACCTAATGTAATTGTTTTTACCTTTTTCCTGTTAATACAGGCTTTTGCAAGGAATTTAATTTGAGGCATGTGGACTATTGCCTGAACTTAAACTTATAACTGAAGTTTTCTTTTTTCTGCTATACTCCTACTGTTTCAACCTTACATTTTGCTTCCATTTCTATTTCTCTTTTGCCTTCTCCCCAACCCATTTCTCACAGGCACCTTTTCCAATCCCAATTCCAACTTCACTCCCCCTGACTCCGCTCTGACTATCATGCTTATTTCTCCAATTCCCCACAAAGAATTGATAAGTTAGTGTTACTTCCTGGGTCCTTTCCTGGACAACTATCCATTCAGCCTCTTTTTTCCCTCTGTAAAGTACCTTGCTAAGTCCTTTCTTTCTCACAGTAACTTTCTTATCTGTCCTTTTCAATGCCTTGTATTTATTTCACCTCTCTCTCTTATTTTACAGCTCAGAACAATGCCATTTACTCAGTCTGCCCTCCCATATCTAATTCATCCTACAGCTCTGCCTTGGGCTCTATTCTAAACACTGCTAGCTGTTAACCCTTCACCGGACTTCTAGGAAAAGCCTTCCACTAGTCCCAAAGTGTAGGTGACAATGTTCAGCTTAAAGCTGTTATTTATTGCAGTTGTTTTTGGTGTAAATAGTGGCTTGTACACTTTCAGACCCAAGGACATCCATATCCCCCATTCATATTTTATGTTTTTCAATAGTCTAAATTACAGTATTTCTTTCCCTCACAAGCAACTAGATAGCAGTAGACACCTAGTAATAAGCCATTTGCACTATTTAATTTCCATTTCAAGTACTACAAAGTAATACTAAATTGGCAAATACAAACTTAAGAGAAACCCATTCATTCTCCTGTCTCTTACATGTATTAAAGCCCATATCTATACGGGAGTGTAGCTTCCCCACTTACATTCTGTTTGTTTTTCCTCTCTAAAGAGTGTCTCTCCTCCAATTACGGCAAGGCTTAACTGTTACCTAGTTTCCTGTATTATACCTGACTGATAGTTTTTTTGTCACTCTTGCCTCTTCCAGCTGGGCAAACCCGCTCTGTTCACCTTCGCTGCACTCAGGCTCAATTCATTCCCCTACCCTACCCCCATTCCCACCCACCCCCACTTCAGTCACACACATAGTTATCCTGAGCCCACTACATATCTATCATCCAATCACAGACCAACTCCTCTACACTCCTCCCTCCCACCTCATCAACCATCACAGACACACCCCTCCTCTCCTCCTACACTCAATCTTCTCACCTCCCACACATCACACCCTTTCTTAACCCCACCTTTCACCCTTACAACTGCCCTTCCTCATAACCCAATAATCCTAGTCACATCTTTGCCTTTCCCTCTATACTACTATACCTTCCCTTTATCACTCCAAAACCACATTCTTCATCCAAACCTTCTTTAAGCACATCACATAGTTATGGCACTTATATTCAACTTCCTTCTTTTTAATTTACTATCTACCACTCCCTTCTTCTAAGACTATCTTCCTTTCACACAAATTGCATACCACCTGCACCATCCCCCTCCACATCTACCCAAACACACACCCTCCCAAGTTACTCAACTATATGCTCCACTCTCTATAGTACAAATTTAATATTATTAAAGAAACTCATCACCCTCCCCCCACACCACAACCTTCCATAACACCGTAACTCCAACACTTCTATTACCTAAAAAAGAAGCTCCTACCCACCTACTTTCCTATTCTCAGTAAACTAGTCCTTTGTGGTGACATACATCCTAACCCTGGCCCTTCTCCTCCTTCTTATAATTACCTAAATGCCACAAAATCCCTAAGCTTTATCACAATTAATCTCCAAAGGACTAGAAACAAAACTCCTCAACTGCATGCATGGCTAAATCAACATAATACAGACTTTACCACTGTCACTGAAACCTGGCTAAAACCATACATCAAAGATTCTGAATTTCTTCCCCCAAACTACTCTTGCCTCAGAGCTGATAGACTACATAAAAAAGGTGGTGGCATTGCCTTATTATTCCCAAGCACCCTTACAGTAATCCCATATTCTAAACCAATCCCCCACTTCTCCACTGCAGAGCTACTTGTCACCTTCCTAAAACTTAATGATTGCAAAAGCCTTTGCATCATAATCAAATACATTCCCCAGGCAATAACATTCATATTCTTGAAGAAATTCTTGCCTGGATAACCAACAATATAAAAAATAAAAAAATGAAACAATCATCATAGGCAATGTCAATATTAACTGGCTAGATATTTCCAATAACAATCCCTCTACAGAAATCAACTTTCATATCTATACTCAGCTAGTCTCCAATATTACTACACCCAACTTCAAGAAAAACAAAGGCTCAATCTTGGATTGGATCTTGGTTTCTGACCCAGAAAAAAATCACCACCTCAGGGACTCTCCCAAATAGCATTAGTGATCACTCTCCAGCATTCATAATAGGTAAGCCCCACCTCCACACCAAATGTACACCAAAATAGATACACCAGAGATCTATCCCATTTCTCCCCAAACACCTTCAATGACATCCTACAGAACACTAACTGGAACCCACTAAGATTTCTCCCACTCAGTGAAGCTGTAGAATTTTTTACCTATACATTTCTTAGCATCCTAAATAGCCTTGCCCCTTTCTGGTTAAAAGGGATCAAGGCAAAGCATGCTACCTCACTTACAAATTCCACAAAGCAAGTTAAGTCCTCAAGGGACAAAGCCTGGAAAGCCTGGCAAAAAAACAAATCACTATCCAACCTCACTCTTTATAAACAACTCTGCAATCAGGCTAAATGTCTAGTTACCAAAAACAAAAAAGAATAATTCCATAAGACCATAAGTTTTTTAGGTACCATTGAAGTTTCCTCATATGCAGCTTTGCACATGGGATTAGTAGGATGCAAGATGCCATGAATCCCAGAGCCTGCAGGACTTTCCTTGCAGTTAGCCTGGTGAAAGTTGCCATTTTGCTGAAGTATTGAGACAGTTTTCCTTGTTTGTCTGGCGTGAGGTAGGCCATCTGGGTGGTTGTATTCAAGCTGGCACCCAGGAAAATTATTTGTTGAGAGGGTATTAGTTTTGATTTCTTTTTGTTGACTGTGTATCCCAGGAAGTTCAACAGTTTTATTACAAACGCCAGGTGCTGCAGTAGTATGTCCTTGCTGTCCGCTTGGATCAGGCAGTCGTCCAGATATGGGTAGATTTGTATTCTTTGTAGTCTGCAGAAGGCGATTACTGATGCCAGGCATTTCGTAAACACTCTGGGTGCAGTAGATAAGCCAAAGGGCAATGCAGAGAATTGGTAATGGGTTGAACCTGCAGGAAATCTGAGGTATCTTCTGCAATCTTGTCTGATAGGGACATGCAGGTATGCCTCCTTGAGGTCCAATGTTACCAGCCAAGACTCCTTGCCCAGCATGGGAAGAAGCTGCTGTAATGTGAGCATCTTGAATTTTGGCACCTGTAGATATGTGTTTAGGATGGATAGGTCTAAGATAGGTCTCCAATCTTTGTCTTTCCTTGGTACCAGGAATAGTCTGGAATAAAACTCTTGACCTTGTTCTTTTGCAGGTACCTCTTGAATAGCTTTCATGTCCATGAGAGCTGAAATTTGTTTTTGTGCCTCTGCCCTTTGATTTTGTGGCAGGTTCGGCATGCCTCTCATTTTTGGAAGGGTGTGAAAGTGGAACCTGTAGCCTCTGTCTATAATGTCCAGAATCCATTTGTCTTTTGTAACAATATGCCAATTTTTCGAGAATAATGCCAGCTTTCCGCCCAAAGGTGCTGCCATTAAAGCTTTGCTTGGCAGGTGTAGGGGGAAGTCATTGTGTCTGTTTTCTAAATTACTGTGATCTATCTTCTCCACCTCTTGGGGTTGGTGCTTGCCACTGTCTGTTCTCTGAAAGATCCTTGAGGTTGCCCTCTACCCCTTGGGTATCTGCCCCTTTGAGGTCTGTCCGTGGCTGGAAAGGACCAATTTTTTGAAGGCCAGTTTCTGCTGAAACGTGGAGGTTGTACCTACAGGAAATCTTTCACTGTTTGCATTGATTTCGCTTTTTCCTCCATTTTCTTTAGTACCTCCTCAGCTTTAACACCAAACAATACATCTTTTTGAAGAGGTGCATCTAATAATTTAGCTTTGATATGATCTGGTAAGGTTTGCTCTTTGAGCCAAGCATGCCTACGTATAACAGACCTGGTAACAGCAGCTCTACATGAGGCCTCTAAAGCATCAAAACCACACTGCAAGGTATGCTTACCCACTTGCTCTGCACCATGCAACAAATCCTGCAACTCTTTTAAATCTGGTTGTTCTGGTTGTGTCATTTTGCTTTTCAACTGACATAACAAAAACTGTTGATACTTTAACATATGGAACTGACAGTTTAATGCCCTCATGGTTAAAGTGGCCGAGGTGTACACCTTTTTCCCCCACCTTTCTAAAGCTCTGGAATCTCTCTCTGAAAGTAATGGGTTTTTAGCAGTAGAAGCCTTAATTCCCTTGGGACCCTGTGAAACAGTTTATGGGTCAGCAGTATGGCTTTTATATAGGAACTGGTGAGAATCAGGAACCCGGTAATACCTGTCTGGTTTAACAGGAGCTGGAGGCAAAGAATCTGGATTAAGACTGGCTTCTGTGTACACATCATCCAAAATGTCTAAAACAGGAGGGATAGCCAGGGGCCTATGCTGGGGAAGCAGAAGAAATTCCCTGAGCCTTTTCTTGGAATCTGAGTAATCCTGGCCTTCCCAGTGAAAGTGTTCCCTCAATGTATGCACGGTTTCCCCAAAAGAGTAGTCCTCAGGAGGGGGAGACCGAGGGAATAGACTCCTCTGCATCAGAGTCTTCGAAAGGAGAATAGGCATAATTCTGGTCCTCAGAATGTTCTGAGGTAATAGAAGCTTGATCTGAGGAAGGGTAGTCTTCCTCTAATCTGGGCATTTTGTCAGAAGGTGGTTGAGAACCCCTGATAAGAGTAATCAAATCCTCAGCCATTTTAAGCATCTGCTTTTTAGGCATGGGGCCTTGAGAGGGGGTCTGAGGACCCTGTTTTTTGGTCTTCGTGGCTGCTTTGGATTTGGTGAAAGCTTTAATAGAGAAAAAGGAAGGCCTGAAGACACCTTGAGAAATGGCAGGCCTGTCTAAATTCTGAGTTTCCCCGCCGAGAGTGGCGTCAGTATCTGCAGTAGGAAGGGGGACCGAGGAGCCTGCGACCTCAGGTACTGAAGACACCGGTAATGTAGTGTCATCAGTACTCAGGGGCTGCGTAGGCGCCTCGCTGAGCACCGGAGAACCGGTAGTCGGCCTTAGCGTGGTCTCAGTAGTCAGTGCGGACCTCGTATGTCAGTCCTTATCTTTGCGTCTTTTGCTCAAAACTGGAGTCGGAGTATCCAATGACATAATATAATTAAATTTTTTGCCAAAATAGTGAAGGGCGAACTCCACCCAGCGCTTAATAGTGCGCTTGTTGAATCTAGCACAAAAACGGCAAGCCAAGACGTCGTGGTCTGGGCCTAAGCAAGGTATACAGAAAGAGTGGAAATCCTTATGCGGTATTTGCTTCCCACATGAAATGCAATTATTAACTTTGTCTGACATCGGTCTGAGGCAAGAAAAGTTTCCCCAATGGGGTACTTAGCTTTCAAGAAGACTTTGGCTGAAATACTTTCGTAAATTTCAGGAGCTGGCCAACCAGCACTTGCGAACTGCTTCTGCTTCGGGCACCGCGCAGCAAGAAAGACTGAGGAAAATGGCATCGGCTGCCTCTTTTATACCCCTGCCGCACTGACATCAGGGAAGAAGCGACGACAACCGACGCCGGACCTAGACTTTGGAATTCGGCCGACCGAGGACCCGCCTGACAGCAGGATAACCCCATCTGTAATGACTGCAGCTGTATGCACGATGAACATCAGCCATCTACAAACCCATGCAGATCAGACCTAGCAAAGCAAGCAAGCCTGCCCTGACCCTGGAAACAATATCCAACTTGTAATGTTTAGTGAAAGTATGAAAAGAGGACCAAGTAGCAGCCTCAAGAATGGAATTGGTATCTAAACCTTTGAAGAAGGCACCAGAGGAGGCAACTGCCCTAGTAGAATGTGCCTTTACAGTCGAGGAAAGACATTTGCTATGGAAAGAATAACAACAAAAAAATAGCCTTGGAAATATAGGAGGAGATGGTTTGCTTAGAGAGAGTCAAAGTCCTGCAACTGAAGGAAATAAAATGCACTCAGATTTGTGGATAATGGTAGTCTTATCTAAATAATATCTGAGCTGTCGATGCAAATCCAAGGTGTGCAGAACTTTTCCCACTGGCAGACTGTGGAGAAGGAAAAAAGGAAGGAGATAACTCTGATGATTAAGAAACAACTCATTGACAACACAACCAAGCAACAAACAGATGAAATTGAAGATGCAGCCAGCCAGATGAAGGAAAACTGTATTCTCTATTACTCACACAAAAGATTTAGCACTTTTGTCTGGTATATAACAAACAGAATTCATAAGAATCTAAACAGTAAATCACATTTGGTTTAAATAACCCTCCTGAAAAAATCACGTTAGCAAAAAACAATCAAAAGTGCTTCCCCCACCACTCTATACACATAGCTAAACTTGATGTTAAAACCATAATTAAAGTGATACAAACATATGAAATTTTCTTATTCAAGCCAGGTAGGAATGTAATTTTAAAACACTAACAATAGACAAGCTGTCATGTTAGTCGATGGATTACCTGTTAAAGCACTGTTGAGTAAAGCTGGACATAAAACTCACCACCTTTTCAAAAATGAACTAAGGATTGCTGCAATGAATGTAGCTTCAGTGATGGGTTGTGTGACGCCCACCACTGCTGCCAGTATGTGATGGGCACCATTATGCATTATCCACATGCTGGGCCAGTAATCAAGGAGTCTGAATCCTCACCATTGACACTGGAGAGGGACATGCACTTGAAATACAACTGGATACTCTCAGAATTACCAGATGCAAACCTTTCTGTATCAAGTACAATTTCCCCTAAGTGCATACAGGGAATACACACAGCCTGGGGTTAGGATGTCTCTATATCTCTCTCCCTCCAGATCCCCAATAAGACTCCCCACTCATACATCTGTACGGTTAGGTCCTCAGCTCAGTGTCCAAGCCAAGTTCTCCAGCACCCTCTCTGTAAATGCAATGATTTCTGTCCCTGCTCCAAGTAGTTATATACACACACACAATGAGAAATTTAATTTTCACACATACACACCTTGGAAAGGCTAATACAGGTCTACTAACTATACCCCCTTCTGCCCATACTACAAGGTAGTTACCACTGCCACCAGACACTTCACAATCTGCTGCTCTAAGGCCCTTAACAAAGGGTGTCCAATTATGCCATGCAATATTAATACTTATACAAATAGTAATAGTTCACCAAGATGGCTAGGCCTTCTGGAGTGGCCCACACAGTGTCACCAAATAAATATAAGTACTCTCAAATGTTAGATACTCTCTACAAGAACCAGCCACAATAAAAGTATTAAATATATTTAACATTAAAAGTACATGAAAATAGTTAATATATATTCACAGTAAACCACAGAATTCAAATCACAGAAAATACTGAAAACAACATTGATGGACAGACTCATACAAATAAAGAAAAACAATCTCTAAACTAAGCTTCACTATATTCCTGACTGAAT
>NC_056736.1:363505935-363508435 GCF_019279795.1 Protopterus annectens
TACGATTCAAGGAGAACACATTACAATGGTTTGGTCACATGTGCATCAGAGCAGAAGATGACTTTGTAAAGCCTATTTAGGAGAGAGAAAAATATGAAAGAAGATCCATAAAAACTGGACATGCCATGGCTATGCAAAAATGGGGAAAGGGAATCATTGACGAATAGTTGCTGTTTTTACCTATTTTTGTGACTTAACATCCTGCAAAAAGTGCAGACTGCTGAGGCTTACTTTTTGCTTTTGTTTTTTTTTTGAAAAAGATTGATGATGATAGTGCAGTAGGTGTTGCTAATAAGAACAATGTCACTGCCCTTACAGACTGGAGTTCTGACCACAATTAGAAGTAGAACACTGGGACTGTCCCTGTCCTGCATTTCTGACTGACTAAAATCCTTAGTCACTTACCAGAGTCATCCAACATTTCATGAGAGACATGCAAAATCATCATTCTACAAAGCCATTGACAGTTAAAAGATGTACTAATACATACATTGTGAATGTTTCATCCTTGGTATTTGTTGTTAAGTGCAATAAATAGGGATAGAGAACAGAAAATCAAAGAGATGTTTTTTTAAACAGAAAATAAACAGTATGTTATTGTGCCTCTTATTCAGAATCATTAATGATGTCATGAGGCAAAATCAGGGACACTGCAAAAATCTGCATGAACACACACTAGGAGAGTTCTATCCCTCTCATTTGCTGCAAGTGCCATAACGTGAATGGTAACAAAAAATATATATACATATATAGTGTTAACACATTTGAAGTTGAAGATGAATAAGTACTGCCTTTTAACTCTGAGCTACACTGACAAACATGTCATTACAGCCACACCTGTGTTATGATTAGGTCCTTGGCCCCCTATTGTTCAGCATCTACTTCTCAGAAGTACAGGCCAACATGGGAGGACTTTGGCTGACAAAGTTTGCAGACGACTGCAAACTGGGCGCCATAGTGGAAAGTGCATCGGACACGGATATCCTTCAGAAGGGACTCACGGAAACAGATAGCTGGTGCCAGAGCCATGGCCTGAAGTTAAACGCCAAAAAATGTATAGTCATACCCTTCGGGAAAAACAAGGTAACCCCAAGCTACCATATAGGTGGCAATCCACTAAGCACAGAAGAGATTATCAGGGACCTGGGGACCCAGGTTGACAGTGGCCTTTCTTTTGACACTCACGTTGCTAAAGTGGTTAGAAAGACCTTCTACATTGCCCACCTGATCATGAAGGGATTCACATCCAGATCTAGTGAGGTCATTGTTCCCCTGTACTCTTCACTTATCAGACCAATGATCGAGTACAATGCCCCATTCGGGATGTATCTCACCCGACATCTGCAGCAATTGGAGCGACCCCAAAAGTTCCTCACCAAAAGGATAAAGGGACTCCAAAATCTGTCATATGCTGCCAGATTGAAGAAACTCCAGCTCTATTCAGTCGCATACCGTCTGCTCAGAGGTGACGTGCCTGACATACAAGGCCATGTCCAGCCTGGAATTAATGGACATGCTCCACCTCAAAAAATCCAAATCCACCAAAACCACTAGAGCAAGCGACTTAAACCTTAGCACGGACATAACTAGGACGTGCTGGAGGGATAGATTTATCACTCAGAGACTCCCTATGCTGTGGAATAAAATCCCGGTCCATGTGAGGCAGAGCACCTCGCTGGCTCTGTTCAAGAGAAATCTTGACCTGTGGATGGGAGATCGTAGGCTTACCCCGGGAATTATCTCTGTGTCACTGCTGGACAGAGGCACAACAAACTAATGGGCACAGTATTTTTTCATATAAGGGGTGGCGTAAGCCACAAAAATTTGGGCTAGGCTTATAAATGCCTTAGGGCAGATAGCCTAGTATAAACTTATGAACCTATGAACCTAAGACTAATCTCACCCAGTGGGGAAAAAAAAGATGAAAACTGAATAAAACTTATAGGAACAGAAAAGAAGACTATTGTGTTCTCTCTGGGGGATCACAGCTGGATCAGGGTACAAAGTCATTTTTTTAAAGTATTGAGACAGTTGAGGTGGGACTGCAGATGACATAAAGTGGGTGGTGATACTGCCTAAATCGCTTGATCTGAAATTTAAACCCTGGGATTATCCCTTTAACTGCTGAGGGATGTAAACAGACCCTCTGTGTTGCTGACATCATATTGTGGGTGGCCTGGGTGGCCCTGTGTTGTTTAGGTACTCTAATGTCAGCAGGGTGGAGAATAAAAAAATGGTTACCTTTATAACGATGAATCACAATCGGGTGACATCAAAAAGTTCAAAATACCATTTTCCAACTAGCAAATGTTCAACTTCAGTAAGTGCAAATTTGTTAAGGACGAATGAACTAATACATTCGCACATTAAACAGTCACGCAAATGCAATACGACCTTAAGTTGTGTTGCATACGTAATACCGTCATTTCTGCGTCCTGTAAAACCCTTACTGGCCCAACCAGAGTTTGCACCTGATCTGCACGGATGAAGTTGCGTTCTG